>NW_026696635.1:0-32467 GCF_030435755.1 Ochotona princeps | reverse complement strand
CAGCTCTCAAGGAAACTCAGTTTTCACACTCTATGCTTAGTGCCCTTTTGTGTGCCTAGGACTGAAAAGAATCTTGGTCAGCATCCCACACAATACGAATGCTCCACATGCGGGTTTCACATGCCACCAACTCCACATTCACAGGCAACTTGAGCTCCACAGCCGTTTTCAGATAGCCCTCAATGCAAAGGCTCTAGACGCAAATATTGGTTGGTGAGAGCTAATTCAATCAAGGAAACACTGCATGTTGGTGAAAGGGCATATTGAAGAAGGATCAGCCGAGTGGTTCTTGTGGGAGAACAACTCATTTGGCTCACTAACTTCACACACCATCAGGCTTCCAAGCAGCTCTCAAGAAACTCAGTTTTCACACTCTATGCTTAGTGCCCTTTGTGTGCCTAGGACTGAAAAGAATCTTGGTCAGCATCCCACACAAACGAATGCTCCACATGCGGGTTTCACATGCCACCACTCCACATTCACAGGCAACTTCAGCGCCACAGCCGTTTTCAGATAGCCCTCAAATGCAAAGGCTCTAGACGCAAATATTGGTGTGAGAGCTAATTACAATCAAGGAAACACTGCATGTTGGTGAAGGCATATTGAAGAAGGATCAGCCGAGTGGTTCTTGTGGGAGAACAACTCCATTTGGCTCACTAACTTCACACACCATCAGGCTTCCAAGCAGCTCTCAAGGAAACTCAGTTTTCACACTCTATGCTTAGTGCCCTTTGAGTGCATTATCTAGAAAGAACCTGGTAGAGCATCCCACACAAACGAATGCTCCACATGCGGGTTTCACATGCCACCACTCCACATTCACAGGCAACTTCAGCGCCACAGCCGTTTTCAGATAGCCCTCAATGCAAAGGCTCTAGACGCAAATATTGGTGTGAGAGCTAATTCAATCAAGGAAACACTGCATGTTGGTGAAGGGCATATTGAAGAAGGATCAGCCGAGTGGTTCTTGTGGGAGAACAACTCCATTTGGCTCACTAACTTCACACACCATCAGGCTTCCAAGCAGCTCTCAAGGAAACTCAGTTTTCACACTCTATGCTTAGTGCCCTTTGAGTGCATTATCTTGAATGAACTGGTAAGCATCCCACACAAACGAATGCTCCACATGCGGGTTTCACATGCCACCAACTCCACATTCACAGGCAACTTCAGCGCCACAGCCGTTTTCAGATAGCCCTCAATGCAAAGGCTCTAGACGCAAATATTGGTGTGAGAGCTAATTCAATCTAGGAAAAACTGCATGTTGGTGAAGGGCATATTGAAGAAGGATCAGCCTGAGTGGTTCTTGTGGGAGAACAACTCCATTTGGCTCACTAACTTCACACACCATCAGGCTTCCAAGCAGCTCTCAAGGAAACTCAGTTTTCACACTCTATGCTTAGTGCCCTTTGTATGGCTAGACTGAAATGAACCTGGTAGAGCATCCCACACAAACGAATGCTCCACATGCGGGTTTCACATGCCACCAACTCCACATTCACAGGCAACTTCAGCGCCACAGCGTTTTCAGATAGCCCTCATGCAAAGGCTCTAGACGCAAATATTGGTGTGAGAGCTAATTCAATCAAGGAAACACTGCATGTTGGTGAAGGGCATATTGAGAAGGATCAGCCGAGTGGTTTCTTGTGGGAGAACAACTCCATTTGGCTCACTAACTTCACACACCATCAGGCTTCCAAGCAGCTCTCAAGGAAACTCAGTTTTCACACTCTATGCTTAGTGCCCTTTGAGTGCATTATCTAGGAATGAACCTGGTAGAGCATCCCACACAAACGAATGCTCCACATGCGGTTTCACATGCCACCAACTCCACATTCACAGGCAACTTCAGCGCCACAGCCGTTTTCAGATAGCCCTCAATGCAAAGGCTCTAGACGCAAATATTGGTGTGAGAGCTAATTCAATCAAGGAAACACTGCATGTTGGTGAAGGGCATATTGAAGAAGGATCAGCCGAGTGGTTCTTGTGGGAGAACAACTCCATTTGGCTCATTAACTTCACACACCATCAGGCTTCCAAGCAGCTCTCAAGGAAACTCAGTTTTCACACTCTATGCTTAGTGCCCTTTGAGTGCATTATCTAGGAATGAACCTGGTAGAGCATCCCACACAAACAAATGCTCCACATGCGGGTTTCACATTGCCACCAACTCCACATTCACAGGCAACTTCAGCGCCACAGCCTTTTTAGATAGCCCCCAATGCAAAGGCTCTAGACGCAAATATTGGTGTGAGAGCTAATTCAATCAAGGAAACACTGCATGTTGGTGAAGGGCATATTGAAGAAGGATCAGCCGAGTGGTTCTTGTGGGAGAACAACTCCATTTGGCTCACTAACTTCACACACCATCAGGCTTCCAAGCAGCTCTCAAGGAAACTCAGTTTTCACACTCTATGCTTAGTGCCCTTTGAGTGCATTATCTAGGAATGAACCTGGTAGAGCATCCCACACAAACGAATGCTCCACATGCGGGTTTCACATGCCACCAACTCCACATTCACAGGCAACTTCAGCGCCACAGCCCTTTTTAGATAGCCCCCAATGCAAAGGCTCTAGACGCAAATATTGGTGTGAGAGCTAATTCAATCAAGGAAACACTGCATGTTGGTGAAGGGCATATTGAAGAAGGATCAGCCGAGTGGTTCTTGTGGGAGAACAACTCCATTTGGCTCACTAACTTCACACACCATCAGGCTTCCAAGCAGCTCTCAAGGAAACTCAGTTTTCACACTCTATGCTTAGTGCCCTTTGAGTGCATTATCTAGGAATGAACCTGGTAGAGCATCCCACACAAACGAATGCTCCACATGCGGGTTTCATATGCCACCAACTCCACATTCACAGGCAACTTCAGCGGCACAGCCGTTTTCAGATAGCCCTCAATGCAAAGGCTCTAGACGCAAATATTGGTGTGAGAGCTAATTCAATCAAGGAAACACTGCCTGTTGGTGAAGGGCATATTGAAGAAGGATCAGCCGAGTGGTTCTTGTGGGAGAACAACTCCATTTGGCTCACTAAATTCACACACCATCAAGCTTCCAAACAGCTCTCAAGGAAACTCAGTTTTCACACTCTATGCTTAGTGCCCTTTGAGTGCATTATCTAGGAATGAACCTGGTAGAGCATCCCACACAAACGAATGCTCCACATGCGGGTTTCACATGCCACCAACTCCACATTCACAGGCAACTTCAGCGCCACAGCCGTTTTCAGATAGCCCTCAATGCAAAGGCTCTAGACGCAAATATTGGTGTGAGAGCTAATTCAATCAAGGAAACACTGCATGTTGGTGAAGGGCATATTGAAGAAGGATCAGCCGAGTGGTTCTTGTGGGAGAACAACTCCATTTGGCTCACTAACTTCACACACCATCAGGCTTCCAAGCAGCTCTCAAGGAAACTCAGTTTTCACACTCTATGCTTAGTGCCCTTTGAGTGCATTATCTAGGAATGAACCTGTAGAGCATCCCACACAAACGAATGCTCCACATGCGGGTTTCACATGCCACCAACTCCACATTCACAGGCAACTTCAGCGCCACAGCCGTTTTTAGATAGCCCTCAATGCAAAGGCTCTAGACGCAAATATTGGTGTGAGAGCTAATTCAATCAAGGAAACACTGCATGTTGGTGAAGGGCATATTGAAGAAGGATCAGCCGAGTGGTTCTTGTGGGAGAACAACTCCATTTGGCTCACTAACTTCACACACCATCAGGCTTCCAAGCAGCTCTCAAGGAAACTCAGTTTTCACACTCTATGCTTAGTGCCCTTTGAGTGCATTATCTAGGAATGAAACTGGTAGAGCATCCCACACAAACGAATGCTCCACATGCGGTTTTCACATGCACCAACTCCACATTCACAGGCAACTTCAGCGCCACAGCCGTTTTCAGATAGCCCTCAATGCAAAGGCTCTAGACGCAAATATTGGTGTGAGAGCTAATTCAATCAAGGAAACACTGCATGTTGGTGAAGGGCATATTGAAGAAGGATCAGCCGAGTGGTTCTTGTGGGAGAACAACTCCATTTGGCTCACTAAATTCACACACCATCAGGCTTCCAAACAGCTCTCAAGGAAACTCAGTTTTCACACTCTATGCTTAGTGCCCTTTGAGTGCATTATCTAGGAATGAACCTGGTAGAGCATCCCACACAAACGAATGCTCCACATGCGGGTTTCACATGCCACCAACTCCACATTCACAGGCAACTTCAGCGCCACAGCCGTTTTCAGATAGCCCTCAATGCAAAGGCTCTAGACGCAAATATTGGTGTGAGAGCTAATTCAATCAAGGAAACACTGCCTGTTGGTGAAGGGCATATTGAAGAAGGATCAGCCGAGTGGTTCTTGTGGGAGAACAACTCCATTTGGCTCACTAACTTCACACACCATCAGGCTTCCAAGCAGCTCTCAAGGAAACTCAGTTTTCACACTCTATGCTTAGTGCCCTTTGAGTGCATTATGTAGGAATGAACTGGTAGAGCATCCCACACAAACGAATGCTCCACATGCGGTTTTCACATGCCACCAACTCCACATTCACAGGCAACTTCAGCGCCACAGCCCTTTTAGATAGCCCCCAATGCAAAGGCCTCTAGACCAAATATTGGTGTGAGAGCTAATTCAATCAAGGAAACACTGCATGTTGGTGAAGGGCATATTGAAGAAGGATCAGCCGAGTGGTTCTTGTGGAGAACAACTCCATTTGGCTCACTAAATTCACACACCATCAGGCTTCCAAACAGCTCTCAAGGAAACTCAGTTTTCACACTCTATGCTTAGTGCCCTTTGAGTGCATTATCTAGGAATGAACCTGGTAGAGCATCCCACACAAACGAATGCTCCACATGCGGGTTTCACATGCCACCAACTCCACATTCACAGGCAACTTCAGCGCCACAGCCGTTTTCAGATAGCCCTCAATGCAAAGGCTCTAGACGCAAATATTGGTGTGAGAGCTAATTCAATCAAGGAAACACTGCATGTTGGTGAAGGGCATATTGAAGAAGGATCAGCCGAGTGGTTCTTGTGGGAGAACAACTCCATTTGGCTCACTAACTTCACACACCATCAGGCTTCCAAGCAGACTCTCAAGGAAACTCAGTTTTCACACTCTATGCTTAGTGCCCTTTGAGTGCATTATCTAGGAATGAACCTGGTAGAGCATCCACACAACGAATGCTCCACATGCGGGTTTCACATGCCACCAACTCCACATTCACAGGCAACTTCAGCGCCACAGCCCTTTTTAGATAGCCCCAATGCAAAGGGCTCTAGACGCAAATATTGTGTGAGAGCTAATTCAATCAAGGAAACACTGCATGTTGGTGAAGGGCATATTGAAGAAGGATCAGCCGAGTGGTTCTTGTGGGAGAACAACTCCATTTGGCTCACTAAATTCACACACCATCAGGCTTCCAAACAGCTCTCAAGGAAACTCAGTTTTCACACTCTATGCTTAGTGCCCTTTGAGTGCATTATCTAGGAATGAACCTGGTAGAGCATCCCACACAAACGAATGCTCCACATGCGGGTTTCACATGCCACCAACTCCACATTCACAGGCAACTTCAGCGCCACAGCCGTTTTCAGATAGCCCTCAATGCAAAGGCTCTAGACGCAAATATTGGTGTGAGAGCTAATTCAATCAAGGAAACACTGCATGTTGGTGAAGAGCATATTGAAGAAGGATCAGCCGAGTGGTTCTTGTGGGAGAACAACTCCATTTGGCTCACTAACTTCACACACCATCAGGCTTCCAAGCAGCTCTCAAGGAAACTCAGTTTTCACACTCTATGCTTAGTGCCCTTTGAGTGCATTATCTAGGAATGAACTTGGTAGAGCATCCCACACAATCGAATGCTCACATGCGGGTTTCACATGCCACCAACTCCACATTCACAGGCAACTTCAGCGCCACAGCCCTTTTCAGATAGCCCTCAATGCAAAGGCTCTAGACGCAAATATTGGTGCGAGAGCTAATTCAATCAAGGAAACACTGCATGTTGGTGAAGGCATATTGAAGAAGGATCAGCCGAGTGGTTCTTGTGGGAGAACAACTCCATTTGGCTCACTAACTTCACACACCATCAGGCTTCCAAGCAGCTCTCAAGAAACTCAGTTTTCACACTCTATGCTTAGTGCCCTTATGAGTGCATTATCTAGGAATGAACCTGGTAGAGCATCCCACACAAACGAATGCTCCACATGCGGGTTTCACATGCCACCAACTCCACATTCACAGGCAACTTCAGCGCCACAGCCCTTTTTAGATAGCCCCCAATTCAAAGGCTCTAGATGCAAATATTGGTGTGAGAGCTAATTCAATCAAGGAAACACTGCCTGTTGGTGAAGGGCATATTGAAGAAGGATCAGCCGAGTGGTTCTTGTGGGAGAACAACTCCATTTGGCTCACTAACTTCACACACCATCAGGCTTCCAAGCAGCTCTCAAGGAAACTCAGTTTTCACACTCTATGCTTAGTGCCCTTTGAGTGCATTATCTAGGAATGAACCTGGTAGAGCATCCCACACAAACGAATGCTCCACATGCGGGTTTCACATGCCACCAACTCCACATTCACAGGCAACTTCAGCGCCACAGCGTTTTCAGATAGCCCTCAATGCAAAGGCTCTAGACGCAAATATTGGTGTGAGAGCTAATTCAATCAAGGAAACACTGCCTCTTGGTGAAGGGCATATTGAAGAAGGATCAGCTGAGTGGTTCTTGTGGAGAACAACTCCATTTGGCTCACTAACTTCACACACCATCAGGCTTCCAAGCAGCTCTCAAGGAAACTCAGTTTTCACACTCTATGCTTAGTGCCCTTTGTATGGCTAGGACTGAAATGAACCTGGTAGAGCATCCACACAAACGAATGCTCCACATGCGGGTTTCACATGCCACCAACTCCACATTCACAGGCAACTTCAGCGCCACAGCCGTTTTCAGATAGCCCTCAATGCAAAGGCTCTAGACGCAAATATTGGTGTGAGAGCTAATTCAATCAAGGAAACACTGCATGTTGGTGAAGGGCATATTGAAGAAGGATCAGCCGAGTGGTTCTTGTGGGAGAACAACTCCATTTGGCTCACTAACTTCACACACCATCAGGCTTCCAAGCAGCTCTCAAGGAAACTCAGTTTTCACACTCTATGCTTAGTGCCCTTTGAGTGCATTATCTAGGAATGAACCTGGTAGAGCATCCCACACAAACGAATGCTCCACATGCGGGTTTCACATGCCACCAACTCCACATTCACAGGCAACTTCAGCGCCACAGCCGTTTTCAGATAGCCCTCAATGCAAAGGCTCTAGACGCAAATATTGGTTGTGAGAGCTAATTCAATCAAGGAAACACTGCATGTTGGTGAAGGGCATATTGAAGAAGGATCAGCCGAGTGGTTCTTGTGGGAAACTCCATTTGGCTCATTAACTTCACACACCATCAGGCTTCCAAGCAGCTCTCAAGGAAACTCAGTTTTCACACTCTATGCTTAGTGCCCTTTGAGTGCATTATCTAGGAATGAACCTGGTAGAGCATCCCACACAAACAAATGCTCCACATGCGGGTTTCACATGCCACCAACTCCACATTCACAGGCAACTTCAGCGCCACAGCCCTTTTTAGATAGCCCCCAATGCAAAGGCTCTAGACGCAAATATTTGTGTGAGAGCTAATTCCATCAAGGAAACACTGCATGTTGGTGAAGGGCATATTGAAGAAGGATCAGCCGAGTGGTTCTTGTGGGAGAACAACTCCATTTGGCTCACTAACTTCACACACCATCAGGCTTCCAAGCAGCTCTCAAGGAAACTCAGTTTTCACACTCTATGCTTAGTGCCCTTTGAGTGCATTATCTAGGAATGAACCTGGTAGAGCATCCCACACAAACGAATGCTCCACATGCGGGTTTCACATGCCACCAACTCCACATTCACAGGCAACTTCAGCGCCACAGCCCTTTTTAGATAGCCCCCAATGCAAAGGCTCTAGACGCAAATATTGGTGTGAGAGCTAATTCAATCAAGGAAACACTGCATGTTGGTGAAGGGCATATTGAAGAAGGATCAGCCGAGTGGTTCTTGTGGGAGAACAACTCCATTTGGCTCACTAACTTCACACACCATCAGGCTTCCAAGCAGCTCTCAAGGAAACTCAGTTTTCACACTCTATGCTTAGTGCCCTTTGAGTGCATTATCTAGGAATGAACCTGGTAGAGCATCCCACACAAACGAATGCTCCACATGCGGGTTTCACATGCCACCAACTCCACATTCACAGGCAACTTCAGCGCCACAGCCGTTTTCAGATAGCCCTCAATGCAAAGGCTCTAGACGCAAATATTGGTGTGAGAGCTAATTCAATCAAGGAAACACTGCATGTTGGTGAAGGGCATATTGAAGAAGGATCAGCCGAGTGGTTCTTGTGGGAGAACAACTCCATTTGGCTCACTAAATTCACACACCATCAAGCTTCCAAACAGCTCTCAAGGAAACTCAGTTTTCACACTCTATGCTTAGTGCCCTTTGAGTGCATTATCTAGGAATGAACCTGGTAGAGCATCCCACACAAACGAATGCTCCACATGCGGGTTTCACATGCCACCAACTCCACATTCACAGGCAACTTCAGCGCCACAGCCGTTTTCAGATAGCCCTCAATGCAAAGGCTCTAGACGCAAATATTGGTGTGAGAGCTAATTCAATCAAGGAAACACTGCATGTTGGTGAAGGGCATATTGAAGAAGGATCAGCCGAGTGGTTCTTGTGGGAGAACAACTCCATTTGGCTCACTAACTTCACACACCATCAGGCTTCCAAGCAGCTCTCAAGGAAACTCAGTTTTCACACTCTATGCTTAGTGCCCTTTGAGTGCATTATCTAGGAATGAACCTGGTAGAGCATCCCACACAAACGAATGCTCCACATGCGGTTTTCACATGCCACCAACTCCACATTCACAGGCAACTTCAGCGCCACAGCCGTTTTTAGATAGCCACCAATGCAAAGGCTCTAGACGCAAATATTGGTGTGAGAGCTAATTCAATCAAGGAAACACTGCATGTTGGTGAAGGGCATATTGAAGAAGGATCAGCCGAGTGGTTCTTGTGGGAGAACAACTCCATTTGGCTCACTAACTTCACACACCATCAGGCTTCCAAGCAGCTCTCAAGGAAACTCAGTTTTCACACTCTATGCTTAGTGCCCTTTGAGTGCATTATCTAGGAATGAAACTGGTAGAGCATCCCACACAAACGAATGCTCCACATGCGGTTTTCACATGCCACCAACTCCACATTCACAGGCAACTTCAGCGCCACAGCCGTTTTCAGATAGCCCTCAATGCAAAGGCTCTAGACGCAAATATTGGTGTGAGAGCTAATTCAATCAAGGAAACACTGCATGTTGGTGAAGGGCATATTGAAGAAGGATCAGCCGAGTGGTTCTTGTGGGAGAACAACTCCATTTGGCTCACTAAATTCACACACCATCAGGCTTCCAAACAGCTCTCAAGGAAACTCAGTTTTCACACTCTATGCTTAGTGCCCTTTGAGTGCATTATCTAGGAATGAACCTGGTAGAGCATCCCACACAAACGAATGCTCCACATGCGGGTTTCACATGCCACCAACTCCACATTCACAGGCAACTTCAGCGCCACAGCCGTTTTCAGATAGCCCTCAATGCAAAGGCTCTAGACGCAAATATTGGTGTGAGAGCTAATTCAATCAAGGAAACACTGCCTGTTGGTGAAGGGCATATTGAAGAAGGATCAGCCGAGTGGTTCTTGTGGGAGAACAACTCCATTTGGCTCACTAACTTCACACACCATCAGGCTTCCAAGCAGCTCTCAAGGAAACTCAGTTTTCACACTCTATGCTTAGTGCCCTTTGAGTGCATTATGTAGGAATGAACCTGGTAGAGCATCCCACACAAACGAATGCTCCACATGCGGTTTTCACATGCCACCAACTCCACATTCACAGGCAACTTCAGCGCCACAGCCCTTTTTAGATAGCCCCCAATGCAAAGGCTCTAGACGCAAATATTGGTGTGAGAGCTAATTCAATCAAGGAAACACTGCATGTTGGTGAAGGGCATATTGAAGAAGGATCAGCCGAGTGGTTCTTGTGGGAGAACAACTCCATTTGGCTCACTAAATTCACACACCATCAGGCTTCCAAACAGCTCTCAAGGAAACTCAGTTTTCACACTCTATGCTTAGTGCCCTTTGAGTGCATTATCTAGGAATGAACCTGGTAGAGCATCCCACACAAACGAATGCTCCACATGCGGGTTTCACATGCCACCAACTCCACATTCACAGGCAACTTCAGCGCCACAGCCGTTTTCAGATAGCCCTCAATGCAAAGGCTCTAGACGCAAATATTGGTGTGAGAGCTAATTCAATCAAGGAAACACTGCATGTTGGTGAAGAGCATATTGAAGAAGGATCAGCCGAGTGGTTCTTGTGGGAGAACAACTCCATTTGGCTCACTAACTTCACACACCATCAGGCTTCCAAGCAGCTCTCAAGGAAACTCAGTTTTCACACTCTATGCTTAGTGCCCTTTGAGTGCATTATCTAGGAATGAACTTGGTAGAGCATCCCACACAATCGAATGCTCCACATGCGGGTTTCACATGCCACCAACTCCACATTCACAGGCAACTTCAGCGCCACAGCCCTTTTCAGATAGCCCTCAATGCAAAGGCTCTAGACGCAAATATTGGTGCGAGAGCTAATTCAATCAAGGAAACACTGCATGTGGGTGAAGGGCATATTGAAGAAGGATCAGCCGAGTGGTTCTTGTGGGAGAACAACTCCATTTGGCTCACTAACTTCACACACCATCAGGCTTCCAAGCAGCTCTCAAGGAAACTCAGTTTTCACACTCTATGCTTAGTGCCCTTTGAGTGCATTATGTAGGAATGAACCTGGTAGAGCATCCCACACAAACGAATGCTCCACATGCGGGTTTCACATGCCACCAACTCCACATTCACAGGCAACTTCAGCGCCACAGCCGTTTTCAGATAGCCCTCAATGCAAAGGCTCTAGACGCAAATATTGGTGTGAGAGCTAATTCAATCAAGGAAACACTGCCTGTTGGTGAAGGGCATATTGAAGAAGGATCAGCCGAGTGGTTCTTGTGGGAGAACAACTCCATTTGGCTCACTAACTTCACACACCATCAGGCTTCCAAGCAGCTCTCAAGGAAACTCAGTTTTCACACTCTATGCTTAGTGCCCTTTGAGTGCATTATCTAGGAATGAACCTGGTAGAGCATCCCACACAAACGAATGCTCCACATGCGGGTTTCACATGCCACCAACTCCACATTCACAGGCAACTTCAGCGCCACAGCCGTTTTCAGATAGCCCTCAATGCAAAGGCTCCAGACGCAAATATTGGTGTGAGAGCTAATTCAATCAAGGAAACACTGCCTGTTGGTGAAGGGCATATTGAAGAAGGATCAGCTGAGTGGTTCTTGTGGGAGAACAACTCCATTTGGCTCACTAACTTCACACACCATCAGGCTTCCAAGCAGCTCTCAAGGAAACTCAGTTTTCACACTCTATGCTTAGTGCCCTTTGTATGGCTAGGACTGAAATGAACCTGGTAGAGCATCCCACACAAACGAATGCTCCACATGCGGGTTTCACATGCCACCAACTCCACATTCACAGGCAACTTCAGCGCCACAGCCGTTTTCAGATAGCCCTCAATGCAAAGGCTCTAGACGCAAATATTGGTGTGAGAGCTAATTCAATCAAGGAAACACTGCATGTTGGTGAAGGGCATATTGAAGAAGGATCAGCCGAGTGGTTCTTGTGGGAGAACAACTCCATTTGGCTCACTAACTTCACACACCATCAGGCTTCCAAGCAGCTCTCAAGGAAACTCAGTTTTCACACTCTATGCTTAGTGCCCTTTGAGTGCATTATCTAGGAATGAACCTGGTAGAGCATCCCACACAAACGAATGCTCCACATGCGGGTTTCACATGCCACCAACTCCACATTCACAGGCAACTTCAGCGCCACAGCTGTTTTCAGATAGCCCTCAATGCAAAGGCTCTAGACGCAAATATTGGTGTGAGAGCTAATTCAATCTAGGAAAAACTGCCTGTTGGTGAAGGGCATATTGAAGAAGGATCAGCTGAGTGGTTCTTGTGGGAGAACAACTCCATTTGGCTCACTAACTTCACACACCATCAGGCTTCCAAGCAGCTCTCAAGGAAACTCAGTTTTCACACTCTATGCTTAGTGCCCTTTGTATGGCTAGGACTGAAATGAACCTGGTAGAGCATCCCACACAAACGAATGCTCCACATGCGGGTTTCACATGCCACCAACTCCACATTCACAGGCAACTTCAGCGCCACAGCCGTTTTCAGATAGCCCTCAATGCAAAGGCTCTAGACGCAAATATTGGTGTGAGAGCTAATTCAATCAAGGAAACACTGCATGTTGGTGAAGGGCATATTGAAGAAGGATCAGCCGAGTGGTTCTTGTGGGAGAACAACTCCATTTGGCTCACTAACTTCACACACCATCAGGCTTCCAAGCAGCTCTCAAGGAAACTCAGTTTTCACACTCTATGCTTAGTGCCCTTTGAGTGCATTATCTAGGAATGAACCTGGTAGAGCATCCCACACAAACGAATGCTCCACATGCGGGTTTCACATGCCACCAACTCCACATTCACAGGCAACTTCAGCGCCACAGCCGTTTTCAGATAGCCCTCAATGCAAAGGCTCTAGACGCAAATATTGGTGTGAGAGCTAATTCAATCAAGGAAACACTGCATGTTGGTGAAGGGCATATTGAAGAAGGATCAGCCGAGTGGTTCTTGTGGGAGAACAACTCCATTTGGCTCACTAACTTCACACACCATCAGGCTTCCAAGCAGCTCTCAAGGAAACTCAGTTTTCACACTCTATGCTTAGTGCCCTTTGAGTGCATTATCTAGGAATGAACCTGGTAGAGCATCCCACACAAACGAATGCACCACATGCGGTTTTCACATGCCACCAACTCCACATTCACAGGCAACTTCAGCGCCACAGTCCTTTTTGGATAGCCCCCAATGCAAAGGCTCTAGACGCAAATATTGGTGTGAGAGCTAATTCAATCAAGGAAACACTGCATGTTGGTGAAGGGCATATTGAAGAAGGATCAGCCGAGTGGTTCTTGTGGGAGAACAACTCCATTTGGCTCACTAACTTCACACACCATCAGGCTTCCAAGCAGCTCTCAAGGAAACTCAGTTTTCACACTCTATGCTTAGTGCCCTTTGAGTGCATTATCTAGGAATGAACCTGGTAGAGCATCCCACACAAACGAATGCTCCACATGCGGGTTTCACATGCCACCAACTCCACATTCACAGGCAACTTCAGCGCCACAGCCGTTTTCAGATAGCCCTCAATGCAAAGGCTCTAGCCGCAAATATTGGTGTGAGAGCTAATTCAATCAAGGAAACACTGCATGTTGGTGAAGGGCATATTGAAGAAGGATCAGCTGAGTGGTTCTTGTGGGAGAACAACTCTATTTGGCTCACTAACTTCACACACCATCAGGCTTCCAAGCAGCTCTCAAGGAAACTCAGTTTTCACACTCTATGCTTAGTGCCCTTTGTATGGCTAGGACTGAAATGAACCTGTTAGAGCATCCCACACAAACCAATGCTCCACATGCGGGTTTCACATGCCACCAACTCCACATTCACAGGCAACTTCAGCGCCACAGCCGTTTTCAGATAGCCCTCAATGCAAAGGCTCTAGACGCAAATATTGGTGTGAGAGCTAATTCAATCAAGGAAACACTGCATGTTGGTGAAGGGCATATTGAAGAAGGATCAGCCGAGTGGTTCTTGTGGGAGAACAACTCCATTTGGCTCACTAACTTCACACACCATCAGGCTTCCAAGCAGCTCTCAAGGAAACTCAGTTTTCACACTCTATGCTTAGTGCCCTTTGAGTGCATTATCTAGGAATGAACCTGGTAGAGCATCCCACACAAACGAATGCTCCACATGCGGGTTTCACATGCCACCAACTCCACATTCACAGGCAACTTCAGCGCCACAGCCGTTTTCAGATAGCCCTCAATGCAAAGGCTCTAGACGCAAATATTGGTGTGAGAGCTAATTCAATCAAGGAAACACTGCATGTTGGTGAAGGGCATATTGAAGAAGGATCAGCCGAGTGGTTCTTGTGGGAGAACAACTCCATTTGGCTCACTAACTTCACACACCATCCGGCTTCCAAGCAGCTCTCAAGGAAACTCAGTTTTCACACTCTATGCTTAGTGCCCTTTGAGTGCATTATCTAGGAATGAACCTGGTAGAGCATTCCACACAAACAAATGCTCCACATGCGGGTTTCACATGCCACCAACTCCACATTCACAGGCAACTTCAGCGCCACAGCCGTTTTCAGATAGCCCTCAATGCAAAGGCTCTAGACGCAAATATTGGTGTGAGAGCTAATTCAATCAAGGAAACACTGCATGTTGGTGAAGGGCATATTGAAGAAGGATCAGCCGAGTGGTTCTTGTGGGAGAACAACTCCATTTGGCTCACTAACTTCACACACCATCAGGCTTCCAAGCAGCTCTCAAGGAAACTCAGTTTTCACACTCTTTGCTTAGTGCCCTTTGAGTGCATTATCTAGGAATGAACCTGGTAGAGCATCCCACACAAACGAATGCTCCACATGCGGTTTTCACATGCCACCAACTCCACATTCACAGGCAACTTCAGCGACACAGCCGCTTTCAGATAGCCCTCAATGCAAAGGCTCTAGAGGCAAATATTGGTGTGAGAGCTAATTCAATCAAGGAAACACTGCATGTTGGTGAAGGGCATATTGAAGAAGGATCAGCCGAGTGGTTCTTGTGGGAGAACAACTCCATTTGGCTTACTAACTTCACACACCATCAGGCTTCCAAGCAGCTCTAAGGAAACTCAGTTTTCACACTCTATGCTTAGTGCCCTTTGAGTGCATTATCTAGGAATGAACCTGGTAGGGCATCCCACACAAACGAATGCTCCACATGCGGGTTTCACATGCCACCAACTCCACATTCACAGGCAACTTCAGCGCCACAGCCGTTTTCAGATAGCCCTCAATGCAAAGGCTCTAGACGCAAATATTGGTGTGAGAGCTAATTCAATCAAGGAAACACTGCATGTTGGTGAAGGGCATATTGAAGAAGGATCAGCCGAGTGGTTCTTGTGGGAGAACAACTCCATTTGGCTCACTAACTTCACACACCATCCGGCTTCCAAGCAGCTCTCAAGGAAACTCAGTTTTCACACTCTATGCTTAGTGCCCTTTGTATGGCTAGCACTGAAATGAACCTGGTAGAGCATCCCACACAAACGAATGCTCCACATGCGGGTTTCACATGCCACCAACTCCACATTCACAGGCAACTTCAGCGCCACAGCTGTTTTCAGATAGCCCTCAATGCAAAGGCTCTAGACGCAAATATTGGTGTGAGAGCTAATTCAATCAAGGAAACACTGCCTGTTGGTGAAGGGCATATTGAAGAAGGATCAGCCGAGTGGTTCTTGTGGGAGAACAACTCCATTTGGCTCACTAACTTCACACACCATCAGGCTTCCAAGCAGCTCTCAAGGAAACTCAGTTTTCACACTCTATGCTTAGTGCCCTTTGAGTGCATTATCTAGGAAGGAACCTGGTAGAGCATCCCACACAAACGAATGCTCCACATGCGGGTTTCACATGCCACCAACTCCACATTCACAGGCAACTTCAGCGCCACAGCCGTTTTTAGATAGCCCCCAATGCAAAGGCTCTAGACGCAAATATTGGTGTGAGAGCTAATTCAATCAAGGAAACACTGCATGTTGGTGAAGGGCATATTGAAGAAGGATCAGCCGAGTGGTTCTTGTGGGAGAACAACTCCATTTGGCTCACTAACTTCACACACCATCAGGCTTCCAAGCAGCTCTCAAGGAAACTCAGTTTTCACACTCTATGCTTAGTGCCCTTTGTATGGCTAGGACTGAAATGAACCTGTTAGAGCATCCCACACAAACGAATGCTCCACATGCGGGTTTCACATGCCACCAACTCACATTCACAGGCAACTTCAGCGCCACAGCCGTTTTCAGATAGCCCTCAATGCAAAGGCTCTAGACGCAAATATTGGTGTGAGAGCTAATTCAATCAAGGAAACACTGCATGTTGGTGAAGGGCATATTGAAGAAGGATCAGCCGAGTGGTTCTTGTGGGAGAACAACTCCATTTGGCTCACTAACTTCACACACCATCAGGCTTCCAAGCAGCTCTCAAGGAAACTCAGTTTTCACACTCTATGCTTAGTGCCCTTTGAGTGCATTATCTAGGAATGAACCTGGTAGAGCATCCCACACAAACGAATGCTCCACATGCGGGTTTCACATGCCACCAACTCACATTCACAGGCAACTTCAGCGCCACAGCCGTTTTCAGATAGCCCTCAATGCAAAGGCTCTAGACGCAAATATTGGTGTGAGAGCTAATTCAATCAAGGAAACACTGCATGTTGGTGAAGGGCATATTGAAGAAGGATCAGCCGAGTGGTTCTTGTGGGAGAACAACTCCATTTGGCTCACTAACTTCACACACCATCCGGCTTCCAAGCAGCTCTCAAGGAAACTCAGTTTTCACACTCTATGCTTAGTGCCCTTTGAGTGCATTATCTAGGAATGAACCTGGTAGAGCATTCCACACAAACAAATGCTCCACATGCGGGTTTCACATGCCACCAACTCCACATTCACAGGCAACTTCAGCGCCACAGCCGTTTTCAGATAGCCCTCAATGCAAAGGCTCTAGACGCAAATATTGGTGTGAGAGCTAATTCAATCAAGGAAACACTGCATGTTGGTGAAGGGCATATTGAAGAAGGATCAGCCGAGTGGTTCTTGTGGGAGAACAACTCCATTTGGCTCACTAACTTCACACACCATCAGGCTTCCAAGCAGCTCTCAAGGAAACTCAGGTTTTCACACTCTTTGCTTAGTGCCCTTTGAGTGCATTATCTAGGAATGAACCTGGTAGAGCATCCCACACAAACGAATGCTCCACATGCGGGTTTCACATGCCACCAACTCCACATTCACAGGCAACTTCAGCGCCACAGCCGCTTTCAGATAGCCCTCAATGCAAAGGCTCTAGAGGCAAATATTGGTGTGAGAGCTAATTCAATCAAGGAAACACTGCATGTTGGTGAAGGGCATATTGAAGAAGGATCAGCCGAGTGGTTCTTGTGGGAGAACAACTCCATTTGGCTTACTAACTTCACACACCATCAGGCTTCCAAGCAGCTCTAAGGAAACTCAGTTTTCACACTCTATGCTTAGTGCCCTTTGAGTGCATTATCTAGGAATGAACCTGGTAGGGCATCCCACACAAACGAATGCTCCACATGCGGGTTTCACATGCTACCAACTCCACATTCACAGGCAACTTCAGCGCCACAGCCGTTTTCAGATAGCCCTCAATGCAAAGGCTCTAGACGCAAATATTGGTGTGAGAGCTAATTCAATCAAGGAAACACTGCATGTTGGTGAAGGGCATATTGAAGAAGGATCAGCCGAGTGGTTCTTGTGGGAGAACAACTCCATTTGGCTCACTAACTTCACACACCATCCGGCTTCCAAGCAGCTCTCAAGGAAACTCAGTTTTCACACTCTATGCTTAGTGCCCTTTGTATGGCTAGCACTGAAATGAACCTGGTAGAGCATCCCACACAAACGAATGCTCCACATGCGGGTTTCACATGCCACCAACTCCACATTCACAGGCAACTTCAGCGCCACAGCTGTTTTCAGATAGCCCTCAATGCAAAGGCTCTAGACGCAAATATTGGTGTGAGAGCTAATTCAATCAAGGAAACACTGCATGTTGGTGAAGGGCATATTGAAGAAGGATCAGCCGAGTGGTTCTTGTGGGAGAACAACTCCATTTGGCTCACTAACTTCACACACCATCAGGCTTCCAAGCAGCTCTCAAGGAAACTCAGTTTTCACGCTCTATGCTTAGTGCCCTTTGAGTGCATTATCTAGGAAGGAACCTGGTAGAGCATCCCACACAAACGAATGCTCCACATGCGGGTTTCACATGCCACCAACTCCACATTCACAGGCAACTTCAGCGCCACAGCCGTTTTCAGATAGCCCTCAATGCAAAGGCTCTAGACGCAAATATTGGTGTGAGAGCTAATTCAATCAAGGAAACACTGCCTGTTGGTGAAGGGCATATTGAAGAAGGATCAGCCGAGTGGTTCTTGTGGGAGAACAACTCCATTTGGCTCACTAACTTCACACACCATCAGGCTTCCAAGCAGCTCTCAAGGAAACTCAGTTTTCACACTCTATGCTTATTGCCCTTTGAGTGCATTATCTAGGAATTAACCTGGTAGAGCATCCCACACAAACGAATGCTCCACATGCGGGTTTCACATGCCACCAACTCCACATTCACAGGCAACTTCAGCGCCACAGCCGTTTTCAGATAGCCCTCAATGCAAAGGCTCTAGACGCAAATATTGGTGTGAGAGCTAATTCAATCAAGGAAACACTGCATGTTGGTGAAGGGCATATTGAAGAAGGATCAGCCGAGTGGTTCTTGTGGGAGAACAACTCCATTTGGCTCACTAACTTCACACACCATCAGGCTTCCAAGCAGCTCTCAAGGAAACTCAGTTTCACACTCTATGCTTAGTGCCCTTTGAGTGCATTATCTAGGAATGAACCTGGTAGAGCATCCCACACAAACGAATGCTCCACATGCGGTTTTCACATGCCACCAACTCCACATTCACAGGCAACTTCAGCGCCACAGCCCTTTTTGGATAGCCCCCAATGCAAAGGCTCTAGACGCAAATATTGGTGTGAGAGCTAATTCAATCAAGGAAACACTGCATGTTGGTGAAGGGCATATTGAAGAAGGATCAGCCGAGTGGTTCTTGTGGGAGAACAACTCCATTTGGCTCACTAACTTCACACACCATCAGGCTTCCAAGCAGCTCTCAAGGAAACTCAGTTTTCACACTCTATGCTTAGTGCCCTTTGAGTGCATTATCTAGGAATGAACCTGGTAGAGCATCCCACACAAACGAATGCTCCACATGCGGGTTTCACATGCCACCAACTCCACATTCACAGGCAACTTCAGCGCCACAGCCGTTTTCAGATAGCCCTCAATGCAAAGGCTCTAGACGCAAATATTGGTGTGAGAGCTAATTCAATCAAGGAAACACTGCCTGTTGGTGAAGGGCATATTGAAGAAGGATCAGCTGAGTGGTTCTTGTGGGAGAACAACTCCATTTGGCTCACTAACTTCACACACCATCAGGCTTCCAAGCAGCTCTCAAGGAAACTCAGTTTTCACACTCTATGCTTAGTGCCCTTTGTATGGCTAGGACTGAAATGAACCTGGTAGAGCATCCCACACAAACGAATGCTCCACATGCGGGTTTCACATGCACCAACTCCACATTCACAGGCAACTTCAGCGCCACAGCCGTTTTCAGATAGCCCTCAATGCAAAGGCTCTAGACGCAAATATTGGTGTGAGAGCTAATTCAATCAAGGAAACACTGCATGTTGGTGAAGGGCATATTGAAGAAGGATCAGCCGAGTGGTTCTTGTGGGAGAACAACTCCATTTGGCTCACTAACTTCACACACCATCAGGCTTCCAAGCAGCTCTCAAGGAAAGACTCAGTTTTCACACTCTATGCTTAGTGCCCTTTGAGTGCATTATCTAGAATGAACCTGGTAGAGCATCCCACACAAACGAATGCTCCACATGCGGGTTTCACATGCCACCAACTCCACATTCACAAGCAACTTCAGCGCCACAGCCGTTTTCAGATAGCCCTCAATGCAAAGGCTCTAGACGCAAATATTGGTGTGAGAGCTAATTCAATCAAGGAAACACTGCCTGTTGGTGAAGGGCATATTGAAGAAGGATCAGCCGAGTGGTTCTTGTGGGAGAACAACTCCATTTGGCTCACTAACTTCACACACCATCAGGCTTCCAAGCAGCTCTCAAGGAAACTCAGTTTTCACACTCTATGCTTAGTGCCCTTTGAGTGCATTATCTAGGAATGAACCTGGTAGAGCATCCAACACAAACGAATGCTCCACATGCGGGTTTCACATGCCACCAACTCCACATTCACAGGCAACTTCAGTGCCACAGCCGTTTTCAGATAGCCCTCAATGCAAAGGCTCTAGACGCAAATATTGGTGTGAGAGCTAATTCAATCAAGGAAACACTGCCTGTTGGTGAAGGGCATATTGAAGAAGGATCAGCCGAGTGGTTCTTGTGGGAGAACAACTCCATTTGGCTCACTAACTTCACACACCATCAGGCTTCCAAGCAGCTCTCAAGGAAACTCAGTTTCACACTCTTTGCTTAGTGCCCTTTGAGTGCATTATCTAGGAATGAACCTGGTAGAGCATCCCACACAAACGAATGCTCCACATGCGGTTTTCACATGCCACCAACTTCCCACATTCACAGGCAACTTCAGCGCCACAGCCGTTTTCAGATAGCCCTCAATGCAAAGGCTCTAGACGCAAATATTGGTGTGAGAGCTAATTCAATCAAGAAACACTGCATGTTGGTGAAGGGCATATTGAAGAAGGATCAGCCGAGTGGTTCTTGTGGGAGAACAACTCCATTTGGCTTACTAACTTCACACACCATCAGGCTTCCAAGCAGCTCTCAAGGAAACTCAGTTTTCACACTCTATGCTTAGTGCCCTTTGAGTGCATTATCTAGGAATGAACCTTGTAGAGCATCCCACACAAACGAATGCTCCACATGCGGGTTTCACATGCCACCAACTCCACATTCACAGGCAACTTCAGCGCCACACCCGTTTTCAGATAGCCCTCAATGCAAAGGCTCTAGACGCAAATATTGGTGTGAGAGCTAATTCAATCAAGGAAACACTGCATGTTGGTGAAGGGCATATTGAAGAAGGATCAGCCGAGTGGTTCTTGTGGGAGAACAACTCCATTTGGCTCACTAACTTCACACACCATCAGGCTTCCAAGAAGCTCTCAAGGAAACTCAGTTTTCACACTCTATGCTTAGTGCCCTTTGAGTGCATTATCTAGGAATGAACCTGGTAGAGCATCCCACACAAACGAATGCTCCACATGCGGGTTTCACATGCCACCAACTCCACATTCACAGGCAACTTCAGCGCCACAGCCCTTTTTAGATAGCCCCCAATGCAAAGGCTCTAGACGCAAATATTGGTGTGAGAGCTAACTCAATCAAGGAAACACTGCATGTTGGTGAAGGGCATATTGAAGAAGGATCAGCCGAGTGGTTCTTGTGGGAGAACAACTCCATTTGGCTCACTAACTTCACACACCATCCGGCTTCCAAGCAGCTCTCAAGGAAACTCAGTTTTCACACTCTATGCTTAGTGCCCTTTGTATGGCTAGCACTGAAATGAACCTGGTAGAGCATCCCACACAAACCAATGCTCCACATGCGGGTTTCACATGCCACCAACTCCACATTCACAGGCAACTTCAGCGCCACAGCCGTTTTCAGATAGCCCTCAATGCAAAGGCTCTAGACGCAAATATTGGTGTGAGAGCTAATTCAATCAAGGAAACACTGCATGTTGGTGAAGGGCATATTGAAGAAGGATCAGCCGAGTGGTTCTGGTGGGAGAACAACTCCATTTGGCTCACTAACTTCACACACCATCAGGCTTCCAAGCAGCTCTCAAGGAAACTCAGTTTTCACGCTCTATGCTTAGTGCCCTTTGAGTGCATTATCTAGGAAGGAACCTGGTAGAGCATCCCACACAAACGAATGCTCCACATGCGGGTTTCACATGCCACCAACTCCACATTCACAGGCAACTTCAGCGCCACAGCCGTTTTCAGATAGCCCTCAATGCAAAGGCTCTAGACGCAAATATTGGTGTGAGAGCTAATTCAATCAAGGAAACACTGCATGTTGGTGAAGGGCATATTGAAGAAGGATCAGCTGAGTGGTTCTTGTGGGAGAACAACTCCATTTGGCTCACTAACTTCACACACCATCAGGCTTCCAAGCAGCTCTCAAGGAAACTCAGTTTTCACACTCTATGCTTAGTGCCCTTTGTATGGCTAGGACTGAAATGAACCTGGTAGAGCATCCCACACAAACGAATGCTCCACATGCGGGTTTCACATGCCAGCAACTCCACATTCACAGGCAACTTCAGCGCCACAGCCGTTTTCAGATAGCCCTCAATGCAAAGGCTCTAGACGCAAATATTGGTGTGAGAGCTAATTCAATCAAGGAAACACTGCATGTTGGTGAAGGGCATATTGAAGAAGGATCAGCCGAGTGGTTCTTGTGGGAGAACAACTCCATTTGGCTCACTAACTTCACACACCATCAGGATTCCAAGCAGCTCTCAAGGAAACTCAGTTTTCACACTCTATGCTTAGTGCCCTTTGAGTGCATTATCTAGGAATGAACCTGGTAGAGCATCCCACACAAACGAATGCTCCACATGCGGGTTTCACATGCCACCAACTCCACATTCACAGGCAACTTCAGCGCCACAGCCGTTTTCAGATAGCCCTCAATGCAAAGGCTCTAGACGCAAATATTGGTGTGAGAGCTAATTCAATCAAGGAAACACTGCATGTTGGTGAAGGGCATATTGAAGAAGGATCAGCCGAGTGGTTCTTGTGGGAGAACAACTCCATTTGGCTCACTAACTTCACACACCATCAGGCTTCCAAGCAGCTCTCAAGGAAACTCAGTTTTCACACTCTATGCTTAGTGCCCTTTGAGTGCATTATCTAGGAATGAACCTGGTAGAGCATCCCACACAAACGAATGCTCCACATGCGGGTTTCACATGCCACCAACTCCACATTGACAGGCAACTTCAGCGCCACAGCCGTTTACAGATAGCCCTCAATGCGAAGGCTCTAGACGCAAATATTGGTGTGAGAGCTAATTCAATCAAGGAAACACTGCATGTTGGTGAAGGGCATATTGAAGAAGGATCAGCCGAGTGGTTCTTGTGGGAGAACAACTCCATTTGGCTCACTAACTTCACACACCATCAGGCTTCCAAGCAGCTCTCAAGGAAACTCAGTTTTCACACTCTTTGCTTAGTGCCCTTTGAGTGCATTATCTAGGAATGAACCTGGTAGAGCATCCCACACAAACGAATGCTCCACATGCGGTTTTCACATGTCACCAACTCCACATTCACAGGCAACTTCAGCGACACAGCCGCTTTCAGATAGCCCTCAATGCAAAGGCTCTAGACGCAAATATTGGTGTGAGAGCTAATTCAATCAAGGAAACACTGCATGTTGGTGAAGGGCATATTGAAGAAGGATCAGCCGAGTGGTTCTTGTGGGAGAACAACTCCATTTGGCCACTAACTTCACACACCATCAGGCTTCCAAGCAGCTCTCAAGGAAACTCAGTTTTCACGCTCTATGCTTAGTGCCCTTTGTATGGCTAGGACTGAAATGAACCTGGTAGAGCATCCCACACAAACGAATGCTCCACATGCGGGTTTCACATGCCACCAACTCCACATTCACAGGCAACTTCAGCGCCACAGCCGTTTTCAGATAGCCCTCAATGCAAAGGCTCTAGACGCAAATATTGGTGTGAGAGCTAATTCAATCAAGGAAACACTGCATGTTGGTGAAGGGCATATTGAAGAAGGATCAGCCGAGTGGTTCTTGTGGGAGAACAACTCCATTTGACTCACTAACTTCACACACCATCAGGCTTCCAAGCAGCTCTAAAGGAAACTCAGTTTTCACACTCTATGCTTAGTGCCCTTTGAGTGCATTATCTAGGAATGAACCTGGTAGAGCATCCCACACAAACGAATGCTCCACATGCGGTTTTCACATGCCACTAACTCCACATTCACAGGCAACTTCAGCGCCACAGCCCTTTTTAGATAGCCCCCAATGCAAAGGCTCTAGACGCAAATATTGGTGTGAGAGCTAATTCAATCAAGGAAACACTGCATGTTGGTGAAGGGCATATTGAAGAAGGATCAGCCGAGTGGTTCTTGTGGGAGAACAACTCCATTTGGCTCACTAACTTCACACACCATCAGGCTTCCAAGCAGCTCTCAAGGAAACTCAGTTTTCACACTCTATGCTTAGTGCCCTTTGAGTGCATTATCTAGGAATGAACCTGGTAGAGCGTCCCACACAAACGAATGCTCCACATGCGGGTTTCACATGCCACCAACTCCACATTCACAGGCAACTTCAGCGCCACAGCCGTTTTCAGATAGCCCTCAATGCAAAGGCTCTAGACGCAAATATTGGTGTGAGAGCTAATTTAATCAAGGAAACACTGCATGTGGGTGAAGGGCATATTGAAGAAGGATCAGCCGAGTGGTTCTTGTGGGAGAACAACTCCATTTGGCTCACTAACTTCACACACCATCAGGCTTCCAAGCAGCTCTCAAGGAAACTCAGTTTTCACACTCTATGCTTAGTGCCCTTTGTATGGCTAGGACTGAAATGAACCTGGTAGAGCATCCCACACAAACGAATGCTCCACATGCGGGTTTCACATGCCACCAACTCCACATTCACAGGCAACTTCAGCGCCACAGCCGTTTTCAGATAGCCCCCAATGCAAAGGCTCTAGACGCAAATATTGGTGTGAGAGCTAATTCAATCAAGGAAACACTGCATGTTGGTGAAGGGCATATTGAAGAAGGATCAGCCGAGTGGTTCTTGTGGGAGAACAACTCCATTTGGCTCACTAACTTCACACACCATCAGGCTTCCAAGCAGCTCTCAAGGAAACTCAGTTTTCACACTCTATGCTTAGTGCCCTTTGAGTGCATTATCTAGGAATGAACCTGGTAGAGCATCCCACACAAACGAATGCTCCACATGCGGGTTTCACATGCCACCAACTCCACATTCACAGGCAACTTCAGCGCCACAGCCGTTTTCAGATAGCCCTCAATGCAAAGGCTCTAGACGCAAATATTGGTGTGAGAGCTAATTCAATCAAGGAAACACTGCATGTTGGTGAAGGGCATATTGAAGAAGGATCAGCCGAGTGGTTCTTGTGGGAGAACAAATCCATTTGGTTCACTAACTTCACACACCATCAGGCTTCCAAGCAGCTCTCAAGGAAACTCAGTTTTCACACTCTATGCTTAGTGCCCTTTGTATGGCTAGGACTGAAATGAACCTGGTAGAGCATCCCACACAAACGAATGCTCCACATGCGGGTTTCACATGCCACCAACTCCACATTCACAGGCAACTTCAGCGCCACAGCCGTTTTCAGATAGCCCTCAATGCAAAGGCTCTAGACGCAAATATTGGTGTGAGAGCTAATTCAATCAAGGAAACATTGCATGTTGGTGAAGGGCATATTGAAGAAGGATCAGCCGAGTGGTTCTTGTGGGAGAACAACTCCATTTGGCTCACTAACTTCACACACCATCAGGCTTCCAAGCAGCTCTCAAGGAAACTGTTTTCACACTCTATGCTTAGTGCCCTTTGAGTGCATTATCTAGGAATGAACCTGGTGGAGCATCCCACACAAACGAATGCTCCACATGCGGGTTTCACATGCCACCAACTCCACATTCACAGGCAACTTCAGCGCCACTTCCGTTTTCAGGTAGCCCTCAATGCAAAGGCTCTAGACGCAAATATTGGTGTGAGAGCTAATTCAATCAAGGAAACACTGCATGTTGGTGAAGGGCATATTGAAGAAGGATCAGCCGAGTGGTTCTTGTGGGAGAACAACTCCATTTGGCTCACTAACTTCACACACCATCAGGCTTCCAAGCAGCTCTCAAGGAAACTCAGTTTTCACACTCTATGCTTAGTGCCCTTTGAGTGCATTATCTAGGAATGAACCTGGTAGAGCATCCCACACAAACGAATGCTCCACATGCGGGTTTCACATGCCACCAACTCCACATTCACAGGCAACTTCAGCGCCACAGCCGTTTTCAGATAGCCCTCAATGCAAAGGCTCTAGACGCAAATATTGGTGTGAGAGCTAATTCAATCAAGGAAACACTGCATGTTGGTGAAGGGCATATTGAAGAAGGATCAGCCGAGTGGTTCTTGTGGGAGAACAACTCCATTTGGCTCACTAACTTCACACACCATCAGGCTTCCAAGCAGCTCTCAAGGAAACTCAGTTTTCACACTCTATGCTTAGTGCCCTTTGAGTGCATTATCTAGGAATGAACCTGGTAGAGCATCCCACACAAACGAATGCTCCACATGCGGTTTTCACATGCCACCAACTCCACATTCACAGGCAACTTCAGCGCCACAGCCCTTTTTGGATAGCCCCCAATGCAAAGGCTCTAGACGCAAATATTGGTGTGAGAGCTAATTCAATCAAGGAAACACTGCATGTTGGTGAAGGGCATATTGAAGAAGGATCAGCCGAGTGGTTCTTGTGGGAGAACAACTCCATTTGGCTCACTAACTTCACACACCATCAGGCTTCCAAGCAGCTCTCAAGGAAACTCAGTTTTCACACTCTATGCTTAGTGCCCTTTGAGTGCATTATCTAGGAATGAACCTGGTAGAGCATCCCACACAAACGAATGCTCCACATGCGGGTTTCACATGCCACCAACTCCACATTCACAGGCAACTTCAGCGCCACAGCCGTTTTCAGATAGCCCTCAATGCAAAGGCTCTAGACGCAAATATTGGTGTGAGAGCTAATTCAATCAAGGAAACACTGCCTGTTGGTGAAGGGCATATTGAAGAAGGATCAGCTGAGTGGTTCTTGTGGGAGAACAACTCCATTTGGCTCACTAACTTCACACACCATCAGGCTTCCAAGCAGCTCTCAAGGAAACTCAGTTTTCACACTCTATGCTTAGTGCCCTTTGTATGGCTAGGACTGAATGAACCTGGTAGAGCATCCCACACAAACGAATGCTCCACATGCGGGTTTCACATGCCACCAACTCCACATTCACAGGCAACTTCAGCGCCACAGCCGTTTTCAGATAGCCCTCAATGCAAAGGCTCTAGACGCAAATATTGGTGTGAGAGCTAATTCAATCAAGGAAACACTGCATGTTGGTGAAGGGCATATTGAAGAAGGATCAGCCGAGTGGTTCTTGTGGGAGAACAACTCCATTTGGCTCACTACTTCACACACCATCAGGCTTCCAAGCAGCTCTCAAGGAAACTCAGTTTTCACACTCTATGCTTAGTGCCCTTTGAGTGCATTATCTAGGAATGAACCTGGTAGAGCATCCCACACAAACGAATGCTCCACATGCGGGTTTCACATGCCACCAACCTCCACATTCACAAGCAACTTCAGCGCCACAGCCGTTTTCAGATAGCCCTCAATGCAAAGGCTCTAGACGCAAATATTGGTGTGAGAGCTAATTCAATCAAGGAAACACTGCCTGTTGGTGAAGGGCATATTGAAGAAGGATCAGCCGAGTGGTTCTTGTGGGAGAACAACTCCATTTGGCTCACTAACTTCACACACCATCAGGCTTCCAAGCAGCTCTCAAGGAAACTCAGTTTTCACACTCTATGCTTAGTGCCCTTTGAGTGCATTATCTAGGAATGAACCTGGTAGAGCATCCCACACAAACGAATGCTCACATGCGGGTTTCACATGCCACCAACTCCACATTCACAGGCAACTTCAGTGCCACAGCCGTTTTCAGATAGCCCTCAATGCAAAGGCTCTAGACGCAAATATTGGTGTGAGAGCTAATTCAATCAAGGAAACACTGCATGTTGGTGAAGGGCATATTGAAGAAGGATCAGCCGAGTGGTTCTTGTGGGAGAACAACTCCATTTGGGCTCACTAACTTCACACACCATCAGGCTTCCAAGCAGCTCTCAAGGAAACTCAGTTTTCACACTCTTTGCTTAGTGCCCTTTGAGTGCATTATCTAGGAATGAACCTGGTAGAGCATCCCACACAAACGAATGCTCCACATGCGGTTTTCACATGCCACCAACTCCACATTCACAGGCAACTTCAGCGCCACAGCCGTTTTCAGATAGCCCTCAATGCAAAGGCTCTAGACGCAAATATTGGTGTGAGAGCTAATTCAATCAAGGAAACACTGCATGTTGGTGAAGGGCATATTGAAGAAGGATCAGCCGAGTGGTTCTTGTGGGAGAACAACTCCATTTGGCTTACTAACTTCACACACCATCAGGCTTCCAAGCAGCTCTCAAGGAAACTCAGTTTTCACACTCTATGCTTAGTGCCCTTTGAGTGCATTATCTAGGAATGAACCTTGTAGAGCATCCCACACAAACGAATGCTCCACATGCGGGTTTCACATGCCACCAACTCCACATTCACAGGCAACTTCAGCGCCACAGCCGTTTTCAGATAGCCCTCAATGCAAAGGCTCTAGACGCAAATATTGGTGTGAGAGCTAATTCAATCAAGGAAACACTGCATGTTGGTGAAGGGCATATTGAAGAAGGATCAGCCGAGTGGTTCTTGTGGGAGAACAACTCCATTTGGCTCACTAACTTCACACACCATCAGGCTTCCAAGAAGCTCTCAAGGAAACTCAGTTTTCACACTCTATGCTTAGTGCCCTTTGAGTGCATTATCTAGGAATGAACCTGGTAGAGCATCCCACACAAACGAATGCTCCACATGCGGGTTTCACATGCCACCAACTCCACATTCACAGGCAACTTCAGCGCCACAGCCCTTTTTAGATAGCCCCCAATGCAAAGGCTCTAGACGCAAATATTGGTGTGAGAGCTAACTCAATCAAGGAAACACTGCATGTTGGTGAAGGGCATATTGAAGAAGGATCAGCCGAGTGGTTCTTGTGGAGAACAACTCCCATTTGGCTCACTAACTTCACACACCATCCGGCTTCAAGCAGCTCTCAAGGAAACTCAGTTTTCACACTCTATGCTTAGTGCCCTTTGTATGGCTAGCACTGAATGAACCTGGTAGAGCATCCCACACAAACCAATGCTCACATGCGGGTTTCACATGCCACCAACTCCACATTCACAGGCAACTTCAGCGCCACAGCCGTTTTCAGATAGCCCTCAATGCAAAGGCTCTAGACGCAAATATTGGTGTGAGAGCTAATTCAATCAAGGAAACACTGCATGTTGGTGAAGGGCATATTGAAGAAGGATCAGCCGAGTGGTTCTGGTGGGAGAACAACTCCATTTGGCTCACTAACTTCACACACCATCAGGCTTCCAAGCAGCTCTCAAGGAAACTCAGTTTTCACGCTCTATGCTTAGTGCCCTTTGAGTGCATTATCTAGGAAGGAACCTGGTAGAGCATCCCACACAAACGAATGCTCTCCACATGCGGGTTTCACATGCCACCAACTCCACATTCACAGGCAACTTCAGCGCCACAGCCGTTTTCAGATAGCCCTCAATGCAAAGGCTCTAGACGCAAATATTGGTGTGAGAGCTAATTCAATCAAGGAAACACTGCATGTTGGTGAAGGGCATATTGAAGAAGGATCAGCTGAGTGGTTCTAGTGGGAGAACAACTCCATTTGGCTCACTAACTTCACACACCATCAGGCTTCCAAGCAGCTCTCAAGGAAACTCAGTTTCACACTCTATGCTTAGTGCCCTTTGTATGGCTAGACTGAAATGAACCTGGTAGAGCATCCCACACAAACGAATGCTCCACATGCGGGTTTCACATGCCAGCAACTCCACATTCACAGGCAACTTCAGCGCCACAGCCGTTTTCAGATAGCCCTCAATGCAAAGGCTCTAGACGCAAATATTGGTGTGAGAGCTAATTCAATCAAGGAAACACTGCATGTTGGTGAAGGGCATATTGAAGAAGGATCAGCCGAGTGGTTCTTGTGGGAGAACAACTCCATTTGGCTCACTAACTTCACACACCATCAGATTCCAAGCAGCTCTCAAGGAAACTCAGTTTTCACACTCTATGCTTAGTGCCCTTTGAGTGCATTATCTAGGAATGAACCTGGTAGAGCATCCCACACAAACGAATGCTCCACATGCGGGTTTCACATGCCACCAACTCCACATTCACAGGCAACTTCAGCGCCACAGCCGTTTTCAGATAGCCCTCAATGCAAAGGCTCTAGACGCAAATATTGGTGTGAGAGCTAATTCAATCAAGGAAACACTGCATGTTGGTGAAGGGCATATTGAAGAAGGATCAGCCGAGTGGTTCTTGTGGGAGAACAACTCCATTGGCTTACTAACTTCACACACATCAGGCTTCCAAGCAGCTCTCAAGGAAACTCAGTTTTCACACTCTATGCTTAGTGCCCCTTTGAGTGCATTATCTAGGAATGAACCTTGTAGAGCATCCCACACAAACGAATGCTCCACATGCGGGTTTCACATGCCACAACTCCACATTCACAGGCAACTTCAGCGCCACAGCCGTTTTCAGATAGCCCTCAATGCAAAGGCTCTAGACGCAAATATTGGTGTGAGAGCTAATTCAATCAAGGAAACACTGCATGTTGGTGAAGGCATATTGAAGAAGGATCAGCCGAGTGGTTCTTGTGGGAGAACAACTCCATTTGGCTCACTAACTTCACACACCATCAGGCTTCCAAGAAGCTCTCAAGGAAACTCAGTTTTCACACTCTATGCTTAGTGCCCTTTGAGTGCATTATCTAGGAATGAACCTGGTAGAGCATCCCACACAAACGAATGCTCCACATGCGGGTTTCACATGCCACCAACTCCACATTCACAGGCAACTTCAGCGCCACAGCCCTTTTTAGATAGCCCCCAATGCAAAGGCTCTAGACGCAAATATTGGTGTGAGAGCTAACTCAATCAAGGAAACACTGCATGTTGGTGAAGGGCATATTGAAGAAGGATCAGCCGAGTGGTTCTTGTGGGAGAACAACTCCATTTGGCTCACTAACTTCACACACCATCCGGCTTCCAAGCAGCTCTCAAGGAAACTCAGTTTTCACACTCTATGCTTAGTGCCCTTTGTATGGCTAGCACTGAAATGAACCTGGTAGAGCATCCCACACAAACCAATGCTCCACATGCGGGTTTCACATGCCACCAACTCCACATTCACAGGCAACTTCAGCGCCACAGCCGTTTTCAGATAGCCCTCAATGCAAAGGCTCTAGACGCAAATATTGGTGTGAGAGCTAATTCAATCAAGGAAACACTGCATGTTGGTGAAGGGCATATTGAAGAAGGATCAGCCGAGTGGTTCTGGTGGGAGAACAACTCCATTTGGCTCACTAACTTCACACACCATCAGGCTTCCAAGCAGCTCTCAAGGAAACTCAGTTTTCACGCTCTATGCTTAGTGCCCTTTGAGTGCATTATCTAGGAAGGAACCTGGTAGAGCATCCCACACAAACGAATGCTCCACATGCGGGTTTCACATGCACCAACTCCACATTCACAGGCAACTTCAGCGCCACAGCCGTTTTCAGATAGCCCTCAATGCAAAGGCTCTAGACGCAAATATTGGTGTGAGAGCTAATTCAATCAAGGAAACACTGCATGTTGGTGAAGGGCATATTGAAGAAGGATCAGCTGAGTGGTTCTAGTGGGAGAACAACTCCATTTGGCTCACTAACTTCACACACCATCAGGCTTCCAAGCAGCTCTCAAGGAAACTCAGTTTTCACACTCTATGCTTAGTGCCCTTTGTATGGCTAGGACTGAAATGAACTGGTAGAGCATCCCACACAAACGAATGCTCACATGCGGGTTTCACATGCCAGCAACTCCACATTCACAGGCAACTTCAGCGCCACAGCCGTTTTCAGATAGCCCTCAATGCAAAGGCTCTAGACGCAAATATTGGTGTGAGAGCTAATTCAATCAAGGAACACTGCATGTTGGTGAAGGGCATATTGAAGATGATCAGCCGAGTGGTTCTTGTGGGAGAACAACTCCATTTGGCTCACTAACTTCACACACCATCAGGCTTCCAAGCAGCTCTCAAGGAAACTCAGTTTTCACACTCTATGCTTAGTGCCCCTTTGAGTGCAATATCTAGGAATGAACCCTGTAGAGCATCCCACACAAACGAATGCTCCACATGCGGGTTTCACATGCCACCAACTCCACATTCACAAGCAACTTCAGCGCCACAGCCGTTTTCAGATAGCCCTCAATGCAAAGGCTCTAGACGCAAATATTGGTGTGAGAGCTAATTCAATCAAGGAAACACTGCCTGTTGGTGAAGGGGCATATTGAAGAAGGATCAGCCGAGTGGTTCTTGTGGGAGAACAACTCCATTTGGCTCACTAACTTCACACACCATCAGGCTTCAAGCAGCTCTCAAGGAACTCAGTTTTCACACTCTATGCTTAGTGCCCTTTGAGTGCATTATCTAGGAATGAACCTGGTAGAGCATCCCACACAACGAATGCTCCACATGCGGGA
>NW_026696634.1:0-46101 GCF_030435755.1 Ochotona princeps | reverse complement strand
TGATCAGCTGAGTGGTTCTTGTGGAAGAACAACTCCATTTGGCTCACTAACTTCACACACCATCAGGCTTAAAAGCAGCTCTCAAGGAAACTCAGTTTTCACACTCTATGCTTAGTGCCCTTTGAGTGCATTATCTAGGAATGAACCTGTAGAGCATACCACACAAACGAATGCTCCACATGCGGGTTTCACATACCACCAACTCCACATTCACAGGCAACTTCAGCGCCACAGCCGTTTTCAGATAGCCCTCAATGCAAGGGCTTTAGAAGCAAATATTGGTGTGAGAGCTAATTCAATCAAGGAAACACTGCATGTTGGTGAAGGGCATATTGAAGAAGGATCAGCTGAGTGGTTCTTGTGGAAGAACAACTCCATTTGGCTCACTAACTTCACACACCATCAGGCTTCCAAGCAGCTCTCAAGGAAACTCAGTTTTCACACTCTATGCTTAGTGCCCTTTGAGTGCATTATCTAGGAATGAACCTGGTAGAGCATCCCACACAAACGAATGTTCCACATGCGGGTTTCACATGCCACCAACTCCACATTCACAGGCAACTTCAGCGCCACAGCCGTTTTCAGAGAGCCCTCAATGCAAAGGCTCTAGACGCAAATATTGGTGTGAGAGCTAATTCAATCAAGGAAACACTGCATGTTGGTGAAGGGCATACTGAAGAAGAATCAGCCGAGTGGTTCTTGTGGGAGAACAACTCCATTTGGCTCACTACATTCACACACCATCAGGCTTCAAGCAGCTCTCAAGGAAACTCAGTTTTCACACTCTATGCTTAGTGCCCTTTGAGTGCATTATCTAGGAATGAACCTCTTAGAGCATCCCACACAAACGAATGCTCCACATGCAAGTTTCACATGCCAACAACTCCACATTCACAGGCAGCTTCAGCGCCACAGCCGTTTTCAGATAGCCCTCAATGCAAAGGCTCTAGACGCAAATATTGGTGTGAGAGCTAATTCAATCAAGGAAACACTGCATGTTGGCGAAGGGCATATTGAAGAAGGATCGGCCAAGTGGTTCTTGTGGGAGAACAACTCCATTTGGCTCACTAACTTCACACACCATTAGGCTTCCAAGCAGCTCTCAAGGAAACTCAGTTTTCACACTCTATGCTTAGTGCCCTTTGAGTGCCTAGGAATAAAAAGAAGCTTGGTGAGCATCCCACACAAACGAATGCTCCACATGCGGGTTTCACATGACACCAACTCCACATTCACAGGCAACTTCACCGCCACAGCCGTTTTCAGATAGCCCTCAATGCAAAGGCTCTAGACTCAAATATTGGTGTGAGAGCTAATTCAATGAAGGAAACACTGCATGTTGGTGAAGGGCATACTGAAGAAGAAACAGCCGAGTGGTTCTTGTGGGAGAACAACTCCATTTGGCTCACTAACTTCACACACCATCAGGCTTCCAAGCAGCTCTCAAGGAAACTCAGTTTTCACACTCTATGCTTAGTGCCCTTTGAGTGCATTATCTAGGAATGAACATGGTAGAGCATCCCACACAAACGAATGCTCCACATGCGGGTTTCACATGCCACCAACTCCACATTCACAGGCAACTTCAGCGCCACAGCCGTTTTCAGATAGCCCTCAATGCAAAGGCTCTAGACGCAAATATTGGTGTGAGAGCTAATTCAATCAAGGAAACACTGCATGTTGGTGAAGGGCATATTGAAGAAGGATCAGCCGAGTGGTTCTTGTGGGAGAACAACTCCATTTGGCTCACTACCTTCACACACCATCAGGCTTCCAAGCAGCTCTCAAGGAAACTCAGTTTTCACACTCTATGCTTAGTGCCCTTTGAGTGCATTATCTAGGAATGAACCTGGTAGAGCATCCCACACAAACCAATGCTCCACATGCGGGTTTCACATGCCACCAACTCCACATTCACAGGCAACTTCAGCGCCACAGCCGTTTTCAGAGAGCCCTCAATGCAAAGGATCTAGACGCAAATATTGGTGTGAGAGCTAATTCAATCAAGAAAACACTGCATGTTGGTGAAGGGCATACTGAAGAAGAATCAGCCGAGTGGTTCTTGTGGGAGAACAACTCCATTTGGCTCACTACATTCACACACCATCAGGCTTCCAAGCAGCTCTCAAGGAAACTCAGTTTTCACACTCTATGCTTAGTGCCCTTTGAGTGCATTATCTAGGAATGAACCTCTTAGAGCATCCCACACAAACGAATGCTCCACATGCAAGTTTCACATGCCAACAACTCCACATTCACAGGCAGCTTCAGCGCCACAGCCGTTTTCAGATAGCCCTCAATGCAAAGGCTCTAGACGCAAATATTGGTGTGAGAGCTAATTCAATCAAAGAAACACTGCAAGTTGGCAAAGGGCATATTGAAGAAGGATCGGCCAAGTGGTTCTTGTGGGAGAACAACTCCATTTGGCTCACTAACTTCACACACCATCAGGCTTCCAAGCAGCTCTCAAGGAAACTCAGTTTTCACACTCAATGCTTAGTGCCCTTTGAGTGCCTAGGACTGAAATGAATCTTGTTGAGCATCCCACACAAACGAATGCTCCACATGCGGGTTTCACATGCCACCAACTCCACATTCACAGGCAACTTCAGCGCCACAGCCGTTTTCAAATAGCCCTCAATGCAAAGGCTCTAGACACAAATATTGGTGTGAGAGCTAATTCAATCAAGGAAGCACTGCATGTTGGTGAAGGGCATACTGAAGAAGAATCAGCCGAGTGGTTCTTGTGGGATAACAACTCCATTTGGCTCACTACCTTCACACACCATCAGGCTTCCAAGCAGCTCTCAGGGAAACTCAGTTTTCACACTCTATGCTTAGTGCCCTTTGAGTGCATTATCTAGGAATGAACCTGGTAGAGCATCACACAAACGAATGCTCCACATGCGGGTTTCACATGCCACCAACTCCACATTCACAGGCAACTTCAGCGCCACAGCCGTTTTCAGATAGCCCTCAATGCAAAGGCTCTAGACGCAAATATTGGTGTGAGAGCTAATTCAATCAAGGAAAAACTGCATGTTGGTGAAGGGCATATTGAAGAAGGATCAGCCGAGTGGTTCTTGTGGGAGAACAACTCCATTTGGCTCACTAACTTCACACACCATCAGGCTTCCAAGCAGCTCTCAAGGAAACTCAGTTTTCACACTCTATGCTTAGTGCCCTTTGAGTGCCTAGGACTGAAATGAATCTTAGTGAGCATCCCACACAAACGAATGCTCCACATGTGGGTTTCACATGCCACCAACTCCACATTCACAGGCAACTTCAGCGCCACAGCCGTTTTCAGATAGCCCTCAATGCAAAGGCTCTAGACGCAAATATTGGTGTGAGAGCTAATTCAATCAAGGAAACACTGCATGTTGGTGAAGGGCATATTGAAGAAGGATCATCTGAGTGGTTCTTGTGAAAGAACAACTCCATTTGGCTCACTAACTTCACACACCATCAGGCTTCCAAGCAGCTCTCAAGGAAACTCAGTTTTCACACTCTATGCTTAGTGCCCTTTGAGTGCATTATCTAGGAATGAACCTCTTAGAGCATCCCACAGAAAGGAATGCTCCACATGCAAGTTTCACATGCCAACAACTCCACATTCACAGGCAGCTTCAGCGCCACAGCCGTTTTCAGATAGCCCTCAATGCAAAGGCTCTAGACGCAAATATTGGTGTGAGAGCTAATTCAATCAAGGAAACACTGCATGTTGGTGAAGGGCATATTGAAGAAGGATCGGCCAAGTGGTTCTTGTGGGAGAACAACTCCATTTGGCTCACTAACTTCACACACCATCAGGCTTCCAAGCAGCTCTCAAGGAAACTCAGTTTTCACACTCAATGCTTAGTGCCCTTTGAGTGCCTAGGACTGAAATGAAGCTTGGTGAGCATCCCACACAAACGAATGCTCCACATGCGGGTTTCACATGCCACCAACTCCACATTCACAGGCAACTTCAGCGCCACAGCCGTTTTCAAATAGCCCTCAATGCAAAGGCTCTAGACACAAATATTGGTGTGAGAGCTAATTCAATCAAGGAAGCACTGCATGTTGGTGAAGGGCATACTGAAGAATAATCAGCCGAGTGGTTCTTGTGGGATAACAACTCCATTTGGCTCACTACCTTCACACACCATCAGGCTTCCAAGCAGCTCTCAAGGAAACTCAGTTTTCACACTCTATGCTTAGTGCCCTTTGAGTGCATTATCTAGGAATGAACCTGGTAGAGCATCCCACACAAACGAATGCTCCACATGCGGGTTTCACATGCCACCAACTCCACATTCACAGGCAACTTCAGCGCCACAGCCGTTTTCAGATAGCCCTCAATGCAAAGGCTCTAGACGCAAATATTGGTGTGAGAGCTAATTCAATCAAGGAAAAACTGCATGTTGGTGAAGGGCATATTGAAGAAGGATCAGCCGAGTGGTTCTTGTGGGAGAACAACTCCATTTGGCTCACTAACTTCACACACCATCAGGCTTCCAAGCAGCTCTCAAGGAAACTCAGTTTTCACACTCTATGCTTAGTGCCCTTTGAGTGCCTAGGACTGAAATGAATCTTGGTGAGCATCCCACACAAACGAATGCTCCACATGTGGGTTTCACATGCCACCAACTCCACATTCACAGGCAACTTCAGCGCCACAGCCGTTTTCAGATAGCCCTCAATGCAAAGGCTCTAGACGCAAATATTGGTGTGAGAGCTAATTTAATCAAGGAAACACTGCATGTCGGTGAAGGGCATACTGAAGAAGGATCAGCCGAGTGGTTCTTGTGGGAGAACAACTCCATTTGGCTCACTAACGTCACACACCATCAGGCTCCCAAGCAGCTCTCAAGGAAACTCAGTTTTCACATTCTATGCTTAGTGCCGTTTGAGTGCATTATCTAGGAATGAACCTGGTAGAGCATCCCACACAAACGAATGCTCCACATGCGGGTTTCACATGCCACCAACTCCACATTCACAGGCAACTTCAGCGCCACAGCCGTTTTCAGATAGCCCTCAATGCAAAGGCTCTAGACGCAAATATTTGTGTGAGAGCTAATTCAATCAAGGAAACACTGCATGTTGGTGAAGGGCATATTGAAGAAGGATCAGCTGAGTGGTTCTTGTGGAAGAACAACTCCATTTGGCTCACTAACTTCACACACCATCAGGCTTAAAAGCAGCTCTCAAGGAAACTCAGTTTTCACACTCTATGCTTAGTGCCCTTTGAGTGCATTATCTAGGAATGAACCTGGTAGAGCATACCACACAAACGAATGCTCCACATGCGGGTTTCACATACCACCAACTCCACATTCACAGGCAACTTCAGCGCCACAGCCGTTTTCAGATAGCCCTCAATGCAAGGGCTTTAGAAGCAAATATTGGTGTGAGAGCTAATTCAATCAAGGAAACACTGCATGTTGGTGAAGGGCATATTGAAGAAGGATCAGCTGAGTGGTTCTTGTGGAAGAACAACTCCATTTGGCTCACTAACTTCACACACCATCAGGCTTCCAAGCAGCTCTCAAGGAAACTCAGTTTTCACACTCTATGCTTAGTGCCCTTTGAGTGCATTATCTAGGAATGAACCTGGTAGAGCATCCCACACAAACGAATGTTCCACATGCGGGTTTCACATGCCACCAACTCCACATTCACAGGCAACTTCAGCGCCACAGCCGTTTTCAGAGAGCCCTCAATGCAAAGGCTCTAGACGCAAATATTGGTGTGAGAGCTAATTCAATCAAGGAAACACTGCATGTTGGTGAAGGGCATACTGAAGAAGAATCAGCCGAGTGGTTCTTGTGGGAGAACAACTCCATTTGGCTCACTACATTCACACACCATCAGGCTTCCAAGCAGCTCTCAAGGAAACTCAGTTTTCACACTCTATGCTTAGTGCCCTTTGAGTGCATTATCTAGGAATGAACCTCTTAGAGCATCCCACACAAACGAATGCTCCACATGCAAGTTTCACATGCCAACAACTCCACATTCACAGGCAGCTTCAGCGCCACAGCCGTTTTCAGATAGCCCTCAATGCAAAGGCTCTAGACGCAAATATTGGTGTGAGAGCTAATTCAATCAAGGAAACACTGCATGTTGGCGAAGGGCATATTGAAGAAGGATCGGCCAAGTGGTTCTTGTGGGAGAACAACTCCATTTGGCTCACTAACTTCACACACCATTAGGCTTCCAAGCAGCTCTCAAGGAAACTCAGTTTTCACACTCTATGCTTAGTGCCCTTTGAGTGCCTAGGAATAAAAAGAAGCTTGGTGAGCATCCCACACAAACGAATGCTCCACATGCGGGTTTCACATGACACCACCTCCACATTCACAGGCAACTTCACCGCCACAGCCGTTTTCAGATAGCCCTCAATGCAAAGGCTCTAGACTCAAATATTGGTGTGAGAGCTAATTCAATCAAGGAAACACTGCATGTTGGTGAAGGGCATACTGAAGAAGAAACAGCCGAGTGGTTCTTGTGGGAGAACAACTCCATTTGGCTCACTACCTTCACACACCATCAGGCTTCCAAGCAGCTCTCAAGGAAACTCAGTTTTCACACTCTATGCTTAGTGCCCTTTGAGTGCATTATCTAGGAATGAACCTGGTAGAGCATCCCACACAAACGAATGCTCCACATGCGGGTTTCACATGCCACCAACTCCACATTCACAGGCAACTTCAGCGCCACAGCCGTTTTCAGATAGCCCTCAATGCAAAGGCTCTAGACGCAAATAGTGGTGTGAGAGCTAATTCAATCAAGGAAACATTGCATGTTGGTGAAGGGCATATTGAAGAAGGATCAGCTGAGTGGTTCTTGTGGGAGAACAACTCCATTTGGCTCACTAACTTCACACACCATCAGGCTTCCAAGCAGCTCTCAAGGAAACTCAGTTTTCACACTCTATGCTTAGTGCCCTTTGAGTGCCTAGGACTGAAATGAAGCTGGTAGAGCATCCCACACAAACGAGTGCTCCACATGCGGGTTTCACATACCACCAACTCCACATTCACAGGCAACTTCAGCGCCACAGCCGTTTTCAGATAGCCCTCAATGCAAAGGCTCTAGACGCAAATATTTGTGTGAGAGCTAATTCAATCAAGGAAACACTGCATGTTGGTGAAGGGCATATTGAAGAAGAATCAGCCGAGTGGTTCTTGTGGGAGAACAACTCCATTTGGCTCACTACATTCACACACCATCAGGCTTCCAAGCAGCTCTCAAGGAAACTCAGTTTTCACACTCTATGCTTAGTGCCCTTTGAGTGCATTATCTAGGAATGAACCTGGTAGAGCATCCCACACAAACGAATGCTCCACATGCAAGTTTCACATGCCAACAACTCCACATTCACAGGCAGCTTCAGCGCCACAGCCGTTTTCAGATAGCCCTCAATGCAAAGGCTCTAGACGCAAATATTGGTGTGAGAGCTAATTCAATCAAGGAAACACTGCATGTTGGCGAAGGGCATATTGAAGAAGGATCGGCCAAGTGGTTCTTGTGGGAGAACAACTCCATTTGGCTCACTAACTTCACACACCATTAGGCTTCCAAGCAGCTCTCAAGGAAACTCAGGTTTCACACTCTATGCTTAGTGCCCTTTGAGTGCCTAGGAATAAAAAGAAGCTTGGTGAGCATCCCACACAAACGAATGCTCCACATGCGGGTTTCACATGACACCAACTCCACATTCACAGGCAACTTCAGCGCCACAGCCGTTTTCAGATAGCCCTCAATGCAAAGGCTCTAGACTCAAATATTGGTGTGAGAGCTAATTCAATGAAGGAAACACTGCATGTTGGTGAAGGGCATACTGAAGAAGAAACAGCCGAGTGGTTCTTGTGGGAGAACAACTCCATTTGGCTCACTAACTTCACACACCATCAGGCTTCCAAGCAGCTCTCAAGGAAACTCAGTTTTCACACTCTATGCTTAGTGCCCTTTGAGTGCATTATCTAGGAATGAACCTGGTAGAGCATCCCACACAAACGAATGCTCCACATGCGGGTTTCACATGCCACCAACTCCACATTCACAGGCAACTTCAGCGCCACAGCCGTTTTCAGATAGCCCTCAATGCAAAGGCTCTAGACGCAAATATTTGTGTGAGAGCTAATTCAATCAAGGAAACACTGCATGTTGGTGAAGGGCATACTGAAGAAGAATCAGCCGAGTGGTTCTTGTGGGAGAACAACTCCATTTGGCTCACTACATTCACACACCATCAGGCTTCCAAGCAGCTCTCAAGGAAACTCAGTTTTCACACTCTATGCTTAGTGCCCTTTGAGTGCATTATCTAGGAATGAACCTCTTAGAGCATCCCACACAAACGAATGCTCCACATGCAAGTTTCACATGCCAACAACTCCACATTCACAGGCAGCTTCAGCGCCACAGCCGTTTTCAGATAGCCCTCAATGCAAAGGCTCTAGACGCAAATATTGGTGTGAGAGCTAATTCAATCAAGGAAACACTGCATGTTGGCGAAGGGCATATTGAAGAAGGATCGGCCAAGTGGTTCTTGTGGGAGAACAACTCCATTTGGCTCACTAACTTCACACACCATCAGGCTTCCAAGCAGCTCTCAAGGAAACTCAGTTTTCACACTCAATGCTTAGTGCCCTTTGAGTGCCTAGGACTGAAATGAAGCTTGGTGAGCATCCCACACAAACGAATGCTCCACATGCGGGTTTCACATGCCACCAACTCCACATTCACAGGCAACTTCAGCGCCACAGCCGTTTTCAAATAGCCCTCAATGCAAAGGCTCTAGACACAAATATTGGTGTGAGAGCTAATTCAATCAAGGAAGCACTGCATGTTGGTGAAGGGCATACTGAAGAATAATCAGCCGAGTGGTTCTTGTGGGATAACAACTCCATTTGGCTCACTACCTTCACACACCATCAGGCTTCCAAGCAGCTCTCAAGGAAACTCAGTTTTCACACTCTATGCTTAGTGCCCTTTGAGTGCATTATCTAGGAATGAACCTGGTAGAGCATCCCACACAAACGAATGCTCCACATGCGGGTTTCACATGCCACCAACTCCACATTCACAGGCAACTTCAGCGCCACAGCCGTTTTCAGATAGCCCTCAATGCAAAGGCTCTAGACGCAAATATTGGTGTGAGAGCTAATTCAATCAAGGAAAAACTGCATGTTGGTGAAGGGCATATTGAAGAAGGATCAGCCGAGTGGTTCTTGTGGGAGAACAACTCCATTTGGCTCACTAACTTCACACACCATCAGGCTTCCAAGCAGCTCTCAAGGAAACTCAGTTTTCACACTCTATGCTTAGTGCCCTTTGAGTGCCTAGGACTGAAATGAATCTTGGTGAGCATCCCACACAAACGAATGCTCCACATGTGGGTTTCACATGCCACCAACTCCACATTCACAGGCAACTTCAGCGCCACAGCCGTTTTCAGATAGCCCTCAATGCAAAGGCTCTAGACGCAAATATTGGTGTGAGAGCTAATTTAATCAAGGAAACACTGCATGTCGGTGAAGGGCATACTGAAGAAGGATCAGCCGAGTGGTTCTTGTGGGAGAACAACTCCATTTGGCTCACTAACGTCACACACCATCAGGCTCCCAAGCAGCTCTCAAGGAAACTCAGTTTTCACATTCTATGCTTAGTGCCGTTTGAGTGCATTATCTAGGAATGAACCTGGTAGAGCATCCCACACAAACGAATGCTCCACATGCGGGTTTCACATGCCACCAACTCCACATTCACAGGCAACTTCAGCGCCACAGCCGTTTTCAGATAGCCCTCAATGCAAAGGCTCTAGACGCAAATATTTGTGTGAGAGCTAATTCAATCAAGGAAACACTGCATGTTGGTGAAGGGCATATTGAAGAAGGATCAGCTGAGTGGTTCTTGTGGAAGAACAACTCCATTTGGCTCACTAACTTCACACACCATCAGGCTTAAAAGCAGCTCTCAAGGAAACTCAGTTTTCACACTCTATGCTTAGTGCCCTTTGAGTGCATTATCTAGGAATGAACCTGGTAGAGCATACCACACAAACGAATGCTCCACATGCGGGTTTCACATACCACCAACTCCACATTCACAGGCAACTTCAGCGCCACAGCCGTTTTCAGATAGCCCTCAATGCAAGGGCTTTAGAAGCAAATATTGGTGTGAGAGCTAATTCAATCAAGGAAACACTGCATGTTGGTGAAGGGCATATTGAAGAAGGATCAGCTGAGTGGTTCTTGTGGAAGAACAACTCCATTTGGCTCACTAACTTCACACACCATCAGGCTTCCAAGCAGCTCTCAAGGAAACTCAGTTTTCACACTCTATGCTTAGTGCCCTTTGAGTGCATTATCTAGGAATGAACCTGGTAGAGCATCCCACACAAACGAATGTTCCACATGCGGGTTTCACATGCCACCAACTCCACATTCACAGGCAACTTCAGCGCCACAGCCGTTTTCAGAGAGCCCTCAATGCAAAGGCTCTAGACGCAAATATTGGTGTGAGAGCTAATTCAATCAAGGAAACACTGCATGTTGGTGAAGGGCATACTGAAGAAGAATCAGCCGAGTGGTTCTTGTGGGAGAACAACTCCATTTGGCTCACTACATTCACACACCATCAGGCTTCCAAGCAGCTCTCAAGGAAACTCAGTTTTCACACTCTATGCTTAGTGCCCTTTGAGTGCATTATCTAGGAATGAACCTCTTAGAGCATCCCACACAAACGAATGCTCCACATGCAAGTTTCACATGCCAACAACTCCACATTCACAGGCAGCTTCAGCGCCACAGCCGTTTTCAGATAGCCCTCAATGCAAAGGCTCTAGACGCAAATATTGGTGTGAGAGCTAATTCAATCAAGGAAACACTGCATGTTGGCGAAGGGCATATTGAAGAAGGATCGGCCAAGTGGTTCTTGTGGGAGAACAACTCCATTTGGCTCACTAACTTCACACACCATTAGGCTTCCAAGCAGCTCTCAAGGAAACTCAGTTTTCACACTCTATGCTTAGTGCCCTTTGAGTGCCTAGGAATAAAAAGAAGCTTGGTGAGCATCCCACACAAACGAATGCTCCACATGCGGGTTTCACATGACACCAACTCCACATTCACAGGCAACTTCACCGCCACAGCCGTTTTCAGATAGCCCTCAATGCAAAGGCTCTAGACTCAAATATTGGTGTGAGAGCTAATTCAATCAAGGAAACACTGCATGTTGGTGAAGGGCATACTGAAGAAGAAACAGCCGAGTGGTTCTTGTGGGAGAACAACTCCATTTGGCTCACTACCTTCACACACCATCAGGCTTCCAAGCAGCTCTCAAGGAAACTCAGTTTTCACACTCTATGCTTAGTGCCCTTTGAGTGCATTATCTAGGAATGAACCTGGTAGAGCATCCCACACAAACGAATGCTCCACATGCGGGTTTCACATGCCACCAACTCCACATTCACAGGCAACTTCAGCGCCACAGCCGTTTTCAGATAGCCCTCAATGCAAAGGCTCTAGACGCAAATAGTGGTGTGAGAGCTAATTCAATCAAGGAAACATTGCATGTTGGTGAAGGGCATATTGAAGAAGGATCAGCTGAGTGGTTCTTGTGGGAGAACAACTCCATTTGGCTCACTAACTTCACACACCATCAGGCTTCCAAGCAGCTCTCAAGGAAACTCAGCTTTCACACTCTATGCTTAGTGCCCTTTGAGTGCCTAGGACTGAAATGAAGCTGGTAGAGCATCCCACACAAACGAGTGCTCCACATGCGGGTTTCACATACCACCAACTCCACATTCACAGGCAACTTCAGCGCCACAGCCGTTTTCAGATAGCCCTCAATGCAAAGGCTCTAGACGCAAATATTTGTGTGAGAGCTAATTCAATCAAGGAAACACTGCATGTTGGTGAAGGGCATACTGAAGAAGAATCAGCCGAGTGGTTCTTGTGGGAGAACAACTCCATTTGGCTCACTACATTCACACACCATCAGGCTTCCAAGCAGCTCTCAAGGAAACTCAGTTTTCACACTCTATGCTTAGTGCCCTTTGAGTGCATTATCTAGGAATGAACCTGGTAGAGCATCCCACACAAACGAATGCTCCACATGCAAGTTTCACATGCCAACAACTCCACATTCACAGGCAGCTTCAGCGCCACAGCCGTTTTCAGATAGCCCTCAATGCAAAGGCTCTAGACGCAAATATTGGTGTGAGAGCTAATTCAATCAAGGAAACACTGCATGTTGGCGAAGGGCATATTGAAGAAGGATCGGCCAAGTGGTTCTTGTGGGAGAACAACTCCATTTGGCTCACTAACTTCACACACCATTAGGCTTCCAAGCAGCTCTCAAGGAAACTCAGGTTTCACACTCTATGCTTAGTGCCCTTTGAGTGCCTAGGAATAAAAAGAAGCTTGGTGAGCATCCCACACAAACGAATGCTCCACATGCGGGTTTCACATGACACCAACTCCACATTCACAGGCAACTTCAGCGCCACAGCCGTTTTCAGATAGCCCTCAATGCAAAGGCTCTAGACTCAAATATTGGTGTGAGAGCTAATTCAATGAAGGAAACACTGCATGTTGGTGAAGGGCATACTGAAGAAGAAACAGCCGAGTGGTTCTTGTGGGAGAACAACTCCATTTGGCTCACTAACTTCACACACCATCAGGCTTCCAAGCAGCTCTCAAGGAAACTCAGTTTTCACACTCTATGCTTAGTGCCCTTTGAGTGCATTATCTAGGAATGAACCTGGTAGAGCATCCCACACAAACGAATGCTCCACATGCGGGTTTCACATGCCACCAACTCCACATTCACAGGCAACTTCAGCGCCACAGCCGTTTTCAGATAGCCCTCAATGCAAAGGCTCTAGACGCAAATATTTGTGTGAGAGCTAATTCAATCAAGGAAACACTGCATGTTGGTGAAGGGCATACTGAAGAAGAATCAGCCGAGTGGTTCTTGTGGGAGAACAACTCCATTTGGCTCACTACATTCACACACCATCAGGCTTCCAAGCAGCTCTCAAGGAAACTCAGTTTTCACACTCTATGCTTAGTGCCCTTTGAGTGCATTATCTAGGAATGAACCTCTTAGAGCATCCCACACAAACGAATGCTCCACATGCAAGTTTCACATGCCAACAACTCCACATTCACAGGCAGCTTCAGCGCCACAGCCGTTTTCAGATAGCCCTCAATGCAAAGGCTCTAGACGCAAATATTGGTGTGAGAGCTAATTCAATCAAGGAAACACTGCATGTTGGCGAAGGGCATATTGAAGAAGGATCGGCCAAGTGGTTCTTGTGGGAGAACAACTCCATTTGGCTCACTAACTTCACACACCATTAGGCTTCCAAGCAGCTCTCAAGGAAACTCAGTTTTCACACTCTATGCTTAGTGCCCTTTGAGTGCCTAGGAATAAAAAGAAGCTTGGTGAGCATCCCACACAAACGAATGCTCCACATGCGGGTTTCACATGACACCAACTCCACATTCACAGGCAACTTCAGCGCCACAGCCGTTTTCAGATAGCCCTCAATGCAAAGGCTCTAGACTCAAATATTGGTGTGAGAGCTAATTCAATGAAGGAAACACTGCATGTTGGTGAAGGGCATACTGAAGAAGAAACAGCCGAGTGGTTCTTGTGGGAGAACAACTCCATTTGGCTCACTAACTTCACACACCATCAGGCTTCCAAGCAGCTCTCAAGGAAACTCAGTTTTCACACTCTATGCTTAGTGCCCTTTGAGTGCATTATCTAGGAATGAACCTGGTAGAGCATCCCACACAAACGAATGCTCCACATGCGGGTTTCACATGCCACCAACTCCACATTCACAGGCAACTTCAGCGCCACAGCCGTTTTCAGATAGCCCTCAATGCAAAGGCTCTAGACGCAAATATTTGTGTGAGAGCTAATTCAATCAAGGAAACACTGCATGTTGGTGAAGGGCATACTGAAGAAGAATCAGCCGAGTGGTTCTTGTGGGAGAACAACTCCATTTGGCTCACTACATTCACACACCATCAGGCTTCCAAGCAGCTCTCAAGGAAACTCAGTTTTCACACTCTATGCTTAGTGCCCTTTGAGTGCATTATCTAGGAATGAACCTCTTAGAGCATCCCACACAAACGAATGCTCCACATGCAAGTTTCACATGCCAACAACTCCACATTCACAGGCAGCTTCAGCGCCACAGCCGTTTTCAGATAGCCCTCAATGCAAAGGCTCTAGACGCAAATATTGGTGTGAGAGCTAATTCAATCAAGGAAACACTGCATGTTGGCGAAGGGCATATTGAAGAAGGATCGGCCAAGTGGTTCTTGTGGGAGAACAACTCCATTTGGCTCACTAACTTCACACACCATTAGGCTTCCAAGCAGCTCTCAAGGAAACTCAGTTTTCACACTCTATGCTTAGTGCCCTTTGAGTGCCTAGGAATAAAAAGAAGCTTGGTGAGCATCCCACACAAACGAATGCTCCACATGCGGGTTTCACATGACACCAACTCCACATTCACAGGCAACTTCAGCGCCACAGCCGTTTTCAGATAGCCCTCAATGCAAAGGCTCTAGACTCAAATATTGGTGTGAGAGCTAATTCAATGAAGGAAACACTGCATGTTGGTGAAGGGCATACTGAAGAAGAAACAGCCGAGTGGTTCTTGTGGGAGAACAACTCCATTTGGCTCACTACCTTCACACACCATCAGGCTTCCAAGCAGCTCTCAAGGAAACTCAGTTTTCACACTCTATGCTTAGTGCCCTTTGAGTGCATTATCTAGGAATGAACCTGGTAGAGCATCCCACACAAACGAATGCTCCACATGCGGGTTTCACATGCCACCAACTCCACATTCACAGGCAACTTCAGCGCCACAGCCGTTTTCAGATAGCCCTCAATGCAAAGGCTCTAGACGCAAATATTGGTGTGAGAGCTAATTCAATCAAGGAAAAACTGCATGTTGGTGAAGGGCATATTGAAGAAGGATCAGCCGAGTGGTTCTTGTGGGAGAACAACTCCATTTGGCTCACTAACTTCACACACCATCAGGCTTCCAAGCAGCTCTCAAGGAAACTCAGTTTTCACACTCTATGCTTAGTGCCCTTTGAGTGCCTAGGACTGAAATGAAGCTGGTAGAGCATCCCACACAAACGAATGCTCCACATGCGGGTTTCACATGCCAACAACTCCACATTCACAGGCAACTTCAGCGCCACAGCCGTTTTCAGATAGCCCTCAATGCAAAGGCTCTAGACCCAAATAGTGGTGTGAGAGCTAATTCAATCAAGGAAACATTGCATGTTGGTGAAGGGCATATTGAAGAAGGATCAGCTGAGTGGTTCTTGTGGGAGAACAACTCCATTTGGCTCACTAACTTCACACACCATCAGGCTTCCAAGCAGCTCTCAAGGAAACTCAGTTTTCACACTCTATGCTTAGTGCCCTTTGAGTGCCTAGGACTGAAATGAAGCTGGTAGAGCATCCCACACAAACGAATGCACCACATGCGGGTTTCACATGCCACCAACTCCACATTCACAGGCAACTTCAGCGCCACAGCCGTTTTCAGATAGCCCTCAATGCAAAGGCTCTAGACGCAAATATTGGTGTGAGTGCTAATTCAATCAAGGAAACACTGCATGTTGGTGAAGGGCATATTGAAGTAGGATCAGCTGAGTGGTTCTTGTTGGAGAACAACTCCATTTGGCTCACTACATTCACACACCATTAGGTTTCCAAGCAGCTCTCAAGGAAACTCAGTTTTCACACTCTATGCTTAGTGCCCTTTGAGTGCATTATCTAGGAATGAACCTGGTAGAGCATCCCACACAAACGAATGCTCCACATGCGGGTTTCACATACCACCAACTCCACATTCACAGGCAACTTCAGCGCCACAGCCGTTTTCAGATAGCCCTCAATGCAAAGGCTCTAGACGCAAATATTGGTGTGAGAGCTAATTCAATCAAGGAAACACTGCATGTCGGTGAAGGGCATATTGAAGAAGGATCAGCCGAGTGGTTCTTGTGGGAGAACAACTCCATTTGGCTCACTAACTTCACACACCATCAGGCTTCCAAGCAGCTCTCAAGGAAACTCAGTTTTCACACTCTATGCTTAGTGCCCTTTGAGTGCATTATCTAGGAATGAACCTGGTAGAGCATCCCACACAAACAAATGTTCCACATGCGGGTTTCACATGCCACCAACTCCACATTCACAGGCAACTTCAGCGCCACAGCCGTTTTCAGATAGCCCTCAATGCAAAGGCTCTAGACGCAAATATTGGTGTGAGAGCTAATTCAATCAAGGAAACACTGCATGTTGCTGAAGGGCATATTGAAGAAGGATCAGCCGAGTGGTTCTTGTGGGAGAACAACTCCATTTGGCTCATTAACTTCACACACCATTAGGCTTCCAAGCAGCTCTCAAGGAAACTCAGTTTTCACACTCTATGCTTAGTGCCCTTTGAGTGCCTAGGACTGAAATGAAGCTGGTAGAGCATCCCACACAAACGAATGCTCCACATGCGGGTTTCACATGCCACCAACTCCACATTCACAGGCAACTTCAGCGCCACAGCCGTTTTCAGATAGCCCTCAATGCAAAGGCTCTAGACGCAAATATTGGTGTGAGAGCTAATTCAATCAAGGAAACATTGCATGTTGGTGAAGGGCATATTGAAGAAGGATCAGCTGAGTGGTTCTTGTGGGAGAACAACTCCATTTGGCTCACTAACTTCACACACCATCAGGCTTCCAAGCAGCTCTCAAGGAAACTCAGTTTTCACACTCTATGCTTAGTGCCCTTTGAGTGCATTATCTAGGAATGAACCTGGTAGAGCATCCCACACAAACGAGTGCTCCACATGCGGGTTTCACATGCCACCAACTCCACATTCACAGGCAACTTCAGCGCCACAGCCGTTTTCAGACAGCCCTCAATGCAAAGGCTCTAGACGCAAATATTGGTGTGAGAGCTAATTCAATCAAGGAAACACTGCATGTTGGTGAAGGGCATACTGAAGAAGAATCAGCTGAGTGGTTCTTGTGGGAGAACAACTCCATTTGGCTCACTACATTCACACACCATCAGGCTTCCAAGCAGCTCTCAAGGAAACTCAGTTTTCGCACTCTATGCTTAGTGCCCTTTGAGTGCATTATCTAGGAATGAACCTCTTAGAGCATCCCACACAAACGAATGCTCCACATGCAAGTTTCACATGCCAACAACTCCACATTCACAGGCAGCTTCAGCGCCACAGCCGTTTTCAGATAGCCCTCAATGCAAAGGCTCTAGACGCAAATATTGGTGTGAGAGCTAATTCAATCAAGGAAACACTGCATGTTGGCGAAGGGCATATTGAAGAAGGATCGGCCAAGTGGTTCTTGTGGGAGAACAACTCCATTTGGCTCACTAACTTCACACACCATTAGGCTTCCAAGCAGCTCTCAAGGAAACTCAGTTTTCACACTCTATGCTTAGTGCCCTTTGAGTGCCTAGGAATAAAAAGAAGCTTGGTGAGCATCCCACACAAACGAATGCTCCACATGCGGGTTTCACATGCCACCAACTCCACATTCACAGGCAACTTCAGCGCCACAGCCGTTTTCAGATAGCCCTCAATGCAAAGGCTCTAGACGCAAATAGTGGTGTGAGAGCTAATTCAATCAAGGAAACACTGCATGTTGGTGAAGGGCATATTGAAGAAGGATCAGCCGAGTGGTTCTTGTGGGAGAACAACTCCATTTGGCTCATTAACTTCACACACCATTAGGCTTCCAAGCAGCTCTCAAGGAAACTCAGTTTTCACACTCTATGCTTAGTGCCCTTTGAGTGCCTAGGACTGAAATGAAGCTGGTAGAGCATCCCACACAAACGAATGCTCCACATGCGGGTTTCACATGCCACCAACTCCACATTCACAGGCAACTTCAGCGCCACAGCCGTTTTCAGATAGCCCTCAATGCAAAGGCTCTAGACGCAAATAGTGGTGTGAGAGATAATTCAATCAAGGAAACATTGCATGTTGGTGAAGGGCATATTGAAGAAGGATCAGCTGAGTGGTTCTTGTGGGAGAACAACTCCATTTGGCTCACTAACTTCACACACCATCAGGCTTCCAAGCAGCTCTCAAGGAAACTCAGTTTTCACACTCTATGCTTAGTGCCCTTTGAGTGCATTATCTAGGAATGAACCTGGTAGAGCATCCCACACAAACGAGTGCTCCACATGCGGGTTTCACATGCCACCAACTCCACATTCACAGGCAACTTCAGCGCCACAGCCGTTTTCAGATAGCCCTCAATGCAAAGGCTCTAGACTCAAATATTGGTGTGAGAGCTAATTCAATCAAGGAAACACTGCATGTTGGTGAAGGGCATACTGAAGAAGAATCAGCCGAGTGGTTCTTGTGGGAGAACAACTCCATTTGACTCACTACATTCACACACCATCAGGCTTCCAAGCAGCTCTCAAGGAAACTCAGTTTTCACACTCTATGCTTAGTGCCCTTTGAGTGCATTATCTAGGAATGAACCTCTTAGAGCATCCCACACAAACGAATGCTCCACATGCAAGTTTCACATGCCAACAACTCCACATTCACAGGCAGCTTCAGCGCCACAGCCGTTTTCAGATAGCCCTCAATGCAAAGGCTCTAGACGCAAATATTGGTGTGAGAGCTAATTCAATCAAGGAAACACTGCATGTTGGCGAAGGGCATATTGAAGAAGGATCGGCCAAGTGGTTCTTGTGGGAGAACAACTCCATTTGGCTCACTAACTTCACACACCATTAGGCTTCCAAGCAGCTCTCAAGGAAACTCAGTTTTCACACTCTATGCTTAGTGCCCTGTGAGTGCCTAGGAATAAAAAGAAGCTTGGTGAGCATCCCACACAAACGAATGCTCCACATGCGGGTTTCACATGACACCAACTCCACATTCACAGGCAACTTCAGCGCCACAGCCGTTTTCAGATAGCCCTCAATGCAAAGGCTCTAGACTCAAATATTGGTGTGAGAGCTAATTCAATGAAGGTAACAATGCATGTTGGTGAAGGGCATACTGAAGAAGAAACAGCCGAGTGGTTCTTGTGGGAGAACAACTCCATTTGGCTCACTACCTTCACACACCATCAGGCTTCCAAGCAGCTCTCAAGGAAACTCAGTTTTCACACTCTATGCTTAGTGCCCTTTGAGTGCATTATCTAGGAATGAACCTGGTAGAGCATCCCACACAAACGAATGCTCCACATGCGGGTTTCACATGCCACCAACTCCACATTCACAGGCAACTTCAGCGCCACAGCCGTTTTCAGATAGCCCTCAATGCAAAGGCTCTAGACGCAAATATTGGTGTGAGAGCTAATTCAATCAAGGAAAAACTGCATGTTGGTGAAGGGCATATTGAAGAAGGATCAGCCGAGTGGTTCTTGTGGGAGAACAACTCCATTTGGCTCACTAACTTCACACACCATCAGGCTTCCAAGCAGCTCTCAAGGAAACTCAGTTTTCACACTCTATGCTTAGTGCCCTTTGAGTGCCTAGGACTGAAATGAAGCTGGTAGAGCATCCCACACAAACGAATGCTCCACATGCGGGTTTCACATGCCAACAACTCCACATTCACAGGCAACTTCAGCGCCACAGCCGTTTTCAGATAGCCCTCAATGCAAAGGCTCTAGACGCAAATAGTGGTGTGAGAGCTAATTCAATCAAGGAAACATTGCATGTTGGTGAAGGGCATACTGAAGAAGAAGGATCAGCTGAGTGGTTCTTGTGGGAGAACAACTCCATTTGGCTCACTAACTTCACACACCATCAGGCTTCCAAGCAGCTCTCAAGGAAACTCAGTTTTCACACTCTATGCTTAGTGCCCTTTGAGTGCCTAGGACTGAAATGAAGCTGGTAGAGCATCCCACACAAACGAATGCTCCACATGCGGGTTTCACATACCACCAACTCCACATTCACAGGCAACTTCAGCGCCACAGCCGTTTTCAGATAGCCCTCAATGCAAAGGCTCTAGACGCAAATATTGGTGTGAGAGCTAATTCAATCAAGGAAACACTGCATGTCGGTGAAGGGCATATTGAAGAAGGATCAGCCGAGTGGTTCTTGTGGGAGAACAACTCCATTTGGCTCACTAACTTCACACACCATCAGGCTTCCAAGCAGCTCTCAAGGAAACTCAGTTTTCACACTCTATGCTTAGTGCCCTTTGAGTGCATTATCTAGGAATGAACCTGGTAGAGCATCCCACACAAACAAATGTTCCACATGCGGGTTTCACATGCCACCAACTCCACATTCACAGGCAACTTCAGCGCCACAGCCGTTTTCAGATAGCCCTCAATGCAAAGGCTCTAGACGCAAATAGTGGTGTGAGAGCTAATTCAATCAAGGAAACACTGCATGTTGCTGAAGGGCATATTGAAGAAGGATCAGCCGAGTGGTTCTTGTGGGAGAACAACTCCATTTGGCTCATTAACTTCACACACCATTAGGCTTCCAAGCAGCTCTCAAGGAAACTCAGTTTTCACACTCTATGCTTAGTGCCCTTTGAGTGCCTAGGACTGAAATGAAGCTGGTAGAGCATCCCACACAAACGAATGCTCCACATGCGGGTTTCACATGCCACCAACTCCACATTCACAGGCAACTTCAGCGCCACAGCCGTTTTCAGATAGCCCTCAATGCAAAGGCTCTAGACGCAAATATTGGTGTGAGAGCTAATTCAATCAAGGAAACATTGCATGTTGGTGAAGGGCATATTGAAGAAGGATCAGCTGAGTGGTTCTTGTGGGAGAACAACTCCATTTGGCTCACTAACTTCACACACCATCAGGCTTCCAAGCAGCTCTCAAGGAAACTCAGTTTTCACACTCTATGCTTAGTGCCCTTTGAGTGCATTATCTAGGAATGAACCTGGTAGAGCATCCCACACAAACGAGTGCTCCACATGCGGGTTTCACATGCCACCAACTCCACATTCACAGGCAACTTCAGCGCCACAGCCGTTTTCAGACAGCCCTCAATGCAAAGGCTCTAGACGCAAATATTGGTGTGAGAGCTAATTCAATCAAGGAAACACTGCATGTTGGTGAAGGGCATACTGAAGAAGAATCAGCCGAGTGGTTCTTGTGGGAGAACAACTCCATTTGGCTCACTACATTCACACACCATCAGGCTTTCAAGCAGCTCTCAAGGAAACTCAGTTTTCACACTCTATGCTTAGTGCCCTTTGAGTGCATTATCTAGGAATGAACCTCTTAGAGCATCCCACACAAACGAATGCTCCACATGCAAGTTTCACATGCCAACAACTCCACATTCACAGGCAGCTTCAGCGCCACAGCCGTTTTCAGATAGCCCTCAATGCAAAGGCTCTAGACGCAAATATTGGTGTGAGAGCTAATTCAATCAAGGAAACACTGCATGTTGGCGAAGGGCATATTGAAGAAGGATCGGCCAAGTGGTTCTTGTGGGAGAACAACTCCATTTGGCTCACTAACTTCACACACCATTAGGCTTCCAAGCAGCTCTCAAGGAAACTCAGTTTTCACACTCTATGCTTAGTGCCCTTTGAGTGCCTAGGAATAAAAAGAAGCTTGGTGAGCATCCCACACAAACGAATGCTCCACATGCGGGTTTCACATGCCACCAACTCCACATTCACAGGCAACTTCAGCGCCACAGCCGTTTTCAGATAGCCCTCAATGCAAAGGCTCTAGACGCAAATAGTGGTGTGAGAGCTAATTCAATCAAGGAAACACTGCATGTTGCTGAAGGGCATATTGAAGAAGGATCAGCCGAGTGGTTCTTGTGGGAGAACAACTCCATTTGGCTCACTAACTTCACACACCATAAAGGCTTCCAAGCAGCTCTCAAGGAAACTCAGTTTTCACACTCTATGCTTAGTGCCCTTTGAGTGCCTAGGACTGAAATGAAGCTGGTAGAGCATCCCACACAAACGAATGCTCCACATGCGGGTTTCACATGCCACCAACTCCACATTCACAGGCAACTTCAGCGCCACAGCCGTTTTCAGATAGCCCTCAATGCAAAGGCTCTAGACGCAAATAGTGGTGTGAGAGCTAATTCAATCAAGGAAACATTGCATGTTGGTGAAGGGCATATTGAAGAAGGATCAGCTGAGTGGTTCTTGTGGGAGAACAACTCCATTTGGCTCACTAACTTCACACACCATCAGGCTTCCAAGCAGCTCTCAAGGAAACTCAGTTTTCACACTCTATGCTTAGTGCCCTTTGAGTGCATTATCTAGGAATGAACCTGGTAGAGCATCCCACACAAACGAGTGCTCCACATGCGGGTTTCACATGCCACCAACTCCACATTCACAGGCAACTTCAGCGCCACAGCCGTTTTCAGATAGCCCTCAATGCAAAGGCTCTAGACGCAAATATTGGTGTGAGAGCTAATTCAATCAAGGAAACACTGCATGTTGGTGAAGGGCATACTGAAGAAGAATCAGCCGAGTGGTTCTTGTGGGAGAACAACTCCATTTGACTCACTACATTCACACACCATCAGGCTTCCAAGCAGCTCTCAAGGAAACTCAGTTTTCACACTCTATGCTTAGTGCCCTTTGAGTGCATTATCTAGGAATGAACCTCTTAGAGCATCCCACACAAACGAATGCTCCACATGCAAGTTTCACATGCCAACAACTCCACATTCACAGGCAGCTTCAGCGCCACAGCCGTTTTCAGATAGCCCTCAATGCAAAGGCTCTAGACGCAAATATTGGTGTGAGAGCTAATTCAATCAAGGAAACACTGCATGTTGGCGAAGGGCATATTGAAGAAGGATCGGCCAAGTGGTTCTTGTGGGAGAACAACTCCATTTGGCTCACTAACTTCACACACCATTAGGCTTCCAAGCAGCTCTCAAGGAAACTCAGTTTTCACACTCTATGCTTAGTGCCCTTTGAGTGCCTAGGAATAAAAAGAAGCTTGGTGAGCATCCCACACAAACGAATGCTCCACATGCGGGTTTCACATGACACCAACTCCACATTCACAGGCAACTTCAGCGCCACAGCCGTTTTCAGATAGCCCTCAATGCAAAGGCTCTAGACTCAAATATTGGTGTGAGAGCTAATTCAATCAAGGAAACACTGCATGTTGGTGAAGGGCATACTAAAGAAGAAACAGCCGAGTGGTTCTTGTGGGAGAACAACTCCATTTGGCTCACTACCTTCACACACCATCAGGCTTCCAAGCAGCTCTCAAGGAAACTCAGTTTTCACACTCTATGCTTAGTGCCCTTTGAGTGCATTATCTAGGAATGAACCTGGTAGAGCATCCCACACAAACGAATGCTCCACATGCGGGTTTCACATGCCACCAACTCCACATTCACAGGCAACTTCAGCGCCACAGCCGTTTTCAGATAGCCCTCAATGCAAAGGCTCTAGACGCAAATATTGGTGTGAGAGCTAATTCAATCAAGGAAAAACTGCATGTTGGTGAAGGGCATATTGAAGAAGGATCAGCCGAGTGGTTCTTGTGGGAGAACAACTCCATTTGGCTCACTAACTTCACACACCATCAGGCTTCCAAGCAGCTCTCAAGGAAACTCAGTTTTCACACTCTATGCTTAGTGCCCTTTGAGTGCCTAGGACTGAAATGAAGCTTGGTGAGCATCCCACACAAACGAATGCTCCACATGCGGGTTTCACATGCCACCAACTCCACATTCACAGGCAACTTCAGCGCCACAGCCGTTTTCAGATAGCCCTCAATGCAAAGGCTCTAGACGCAAATAGTGGTGTGAGAGCTAATTCAATCAAGGAAACATTGCATGTTGGTGAAGGGCATATTGAAGAAGGATCAGCCGAGTGGTTCTTGTGGGAGAACAACTCCATTTGGCTCACTAACTTCACACACCATCAGGCTTCCAAGCAGCTCTCAAGGAAACTCAGTTTTCACACTCTAGGCTTAGTGCCCTTTGAGTGCATTATCTAGGAATGAACCTGGTAGAGCATCCCACAGAAACAAATGTTCCAAATGCGGGTTTCACATGCCACCAACTCCACATTCACAGGCAACTTCAGCGCCACAGCCGTTTTCAGATAGCCCTCAATGCAAAGGCTCTAGACGCAAATATTGGTGTGAGAGCTAATTCAATCAAGGAAGCACTGCATGTTGCTGAAGGGCATATTGAAGAAGGATCAGCCGAGTGGTTCTTGTGGGAGAACAACTCCATTTGGCTCATTAACTTCACACACCATCAGGCTTCCAAGCAGCTCTCAAGGAAACTCAGTTTTCACACTCTATGCTTAGTGCCCTTTGAGTGCCTAGGACTGAAATGAAGCTGGTAGAGCATCCCACACAAACGAATGCTCCACATGCGGGTTTCACATGCCACCAACTCCACATTCACAGGCAACTTCAGCGCCACAGCCGTTTTCAGATAGCCCTCAATGCAAAGGCTCTAGACGCAAATAGTGGTGTGAGAGCTAATTCAATCAAGGAAACATTGCATGTTGGTGAAGGGCATATTGAAGAAGGATCAGCTGAGTGGTTCTTGTGGGAGAACAACTCCATTTGGCTCACTAACTTCACACACCATCAGGCTTCCAAGCAGCTCTCAAGGAAACTCAGTTTTCACACTCTATGCTTAGTGCCCTTTGAGTGCATTATCTAGGAATGAACCTGGTAGAGCATCCCACACAAACGAGTGCTCCACATGCGGGTTTCACATGCCACCAACTCCACATTCACAGGCAACTTCAGCGCCACAGCCGTTTTCAGATAGCCCTCAATGCAAAGGCTCTAGACGCAAATATTGGTGTGAGAGCTAATTCAATCAAGGAAACACTGCATGTTGGTGAAGGGCATACTGAAGAAGAATCAGCCGAGTGGTTCTTGTGGGAGAACAACTCCATTTGACTCACTACATTCACACACCATCAGGCTTCCAAGCAGCTCTCAAGGAAACTCAGTTTTCACACTCTATGCTTAGTGCCCTTTGAGTGCATTATCTAGGAATGAACCTCTTAGAGCATCCCACACAAACGAATGCTCCACATGCAAGTTTCACATGCCAACAACTCCACATTCACAGGCAGCTTCAGCGCCACAGCCGTTTTCAGATAGCCCTCAATGCAAAGGCTCTAGACGCAAATATTGGTGTGAGAGCTAATTCAATCAAGGAAACACTGCATGTTGGCGAAGGGCATATTGAAGAAGGATCGGCCAAGTGGTTCTTGTGGGAGAACAACTCCATTTGGCTCACTAACTTCACACACCATCAGGCTTCCAAGCAGCTCTCAAGGAAACTCAGTTTTCACACTCTATGCTTAGTGCCCTTTGAGTGCTTAGGACTGAAATGAAGCTTGGTGAGCATCCCACACAAACGAATGCTCCACATGCGGGTTTCACATGACACCAACTCCACATTCACAGGCAACTTCAGCGCCACAGCCGTTTTCAGATAGCCCTCAATGCAAAGGCTCTAGACTCAAATATTGGTGTGAGAGCTAATTCAATGAAGGAAACACTGCATTTTGGTGAAGGGCATACTGAAGAAGAAACAGCCGAGTGGTTCTTGTGGGAGAACAACTCCATTTGGCTCACTAACTTCACACACCATCAGGCTTCCAAGCAGCTCTCAACGAAACTCAGTTTTCACACTCTATGCTTAGTGCCCTTTGAGTGCATTATCTAGGAATGAACCTGGTAGAGCATCCCACACAAACGAATGCTCCACATGCGGGTTTCACATGCCACCAACTCCACATTCACAGGCAACTTCAGCGCCACAGCCGTTTTCAGATAGCCCTCAATGCAAAGGCTCTAGACGCAAATATTGGTGTGAGAGCTAATTCAATCAAGGAAAAACTGCATGTTGGTGAAGGGCATATTGAAGAAGGATCAGCCGAGTGGTTCTTGTGGGAGAACAACTCCATTTGGCTCACTAACTTCACACACCTTCAGGCTTCCAAGCAGCTCTCAAGGAAACTCAGTTTTCACACTCTATGCTTAGTGCCCTTTGAGTGCCTAGGACTGAAATGAAGCTGGTAGAGCATCCCACACAAACGAATGCTCCACATGCGGGTTTCACATGCCACCAACTCCACATTCACAGGCAACTTCAGCGCCACAGCCGTTTTCAGATAGCCCTCAATGCAAAGGCTCTAGACGCAAATAGTGGTGTGAGAGCTAATTCAATCAAGGAAACATTGCATGTTGGTGAAGGGCATATTGAAGAAGGATCAGCTGAGTGGTTCTTGTGGGAGAACAACTCCATTTGGCTCACTAACTTCACACACCATCAGGCTTCCAAGCAGCTCTCAAGGAAACTCAGTTTTCACACTCTATGCTTAGTGCCCTTTGAGTGCCTAGGACTGAAATGAAGCTGGTAGAGCATCCCACACAAACGAATGCACCACATGCGGGTTTCACATGCCACCAACTCCACATTCACAGGCAACTTCAGCGCCACAGCCGTTTTCAGATAGCCCTCAATGCAAAGGCTCTAGACTCAAATATTGGTGTGAGTGCTAATTCAATCAAGGAAACACTGCATGTTGGTGAAGGGCATATTGAAGTAGGATCAGCTGAGTGGTTCTTGTGGGAGAACAACTCCATTTGGCTCACTACATTCACACACCATTAGGTTTCCAAGCAGCTCTCAAGGAAACTCAGTTTTCACACTCTATGCTTAGTGCCCTTTGAGTGCATTATCTAGGAATGAACCTGGTAGAGCATCCCACACAAACGAATGCTCCACATGCGGGTTTCACATACCACCAACTCCACATTCACAGGCAACTTCAGCGCCACAACCGTTTTCAGATAGCCCTCAATGCAAAGGCTCTAGACGCAAATATTGGTGTGAGAGCTAATTCAATCAAGGAAACACTGCATGTCGGTGAAGGGCATATTGAAGAAGGATCAGCCGAGTGGTTCTTGTGGGAGAACAACTCCATTTGGCTCACTAACTTCACACACCATCAGGCTTCCAAGCAGCTCTCAAGGAAACTCAGTTTTCACACTCTATGCTTAGTGCCCTTTGAGTGCATTATCTAGGAATGAACCTGGTAGAGCATCCCACACAAACAAATGTTCCAAATGCGGGTTTCACATGCCACCAACTCCACATTCACAGGCAACTTCAGCGCCACAGCCGTTTTCAGATAGCCCTCAATGCAAAGGCTCTAGACGCAAATATTGGTGTGAGAGCTAATTCAATCAAGGAAACACTGCATGTTGGTGAAGGGCATATTGAAGAAGGATCAGCCGAGTGGTTCTTGTGGGAGAACAACTCCATTTGGCTCAGTAACTTCACACACCATCAGGCTTCCAAGCAGCTCTCAAGGAAACTCAGTTTTCACACTCTATGCTTAGTACCCTTTGAGTGCCTAGGACTGAAATGAAGCTTGGTGAGCATCCCACATAAACGAATGCACCACATGTGGGTTTCACATGCCATCAACTCCACATTCACACGCAACTTCAGCGCCACAGCCGTTTTCAGATAGCCCTCAATGCAAAGGCTCTAGACGCAAATATTGGTGTGAGAGCTAATTCAATCAAGGAAACACTGCATGTCGGTGAAGGGCATACTGAAGAAGGATCAGCCGAGTGGTTCTTGTGGGAGAACAACTCCATTTGGCTCACTAACGTCACACACCATCAGGCTCCCAAGCAGCTCTCAAGGAAACTCAGTTTTCACATTCTATGCTTAGTGCCCTTTGAGTGCATTATCTAGGAATGAACCTGGTAGAGCATCCCACACAAACGAAACCTCCACATGCGGGTTTCACATGCCACCAACTCCACATTCACAGGCAACTTCAGCGCCACAGCCGTTTTCAGATAGCCCTCAATGCAAGGGCTTTAGAAGCAAATATTGGTGTGAGAGCTAATTCAATCAAGGAAACACTGCATGTTGGCGAAGGGCATATTGAAGAAGGATCAGCCGAGTGGTTCTTGTGGGAGAACAACTCCATTTGGCTCACTAACTTCACACACCATCAGGCTTCCAAGCAGCTCTCAAGGAAACTCAGTTTTCACACTCTATGCTTAGTGCCCTTTGAGTGCCTAGGAATAAAAAGAAGCTTGGTGAGCATCCCACACAAACGAATGCTCCACATGCGGGTTTCACATGCCACCAACTCCACATTCACAGGCAACTTCACCGCCACAGCCGTTTTCAGATATCCCTCAATGCAAAGGCTCTAGACGCAAATAGTGGTGTGAGAGCTAATTCAATCAAGGAAACACTGCATGTTGGTGAAGGGCATACTGAAGAAGAAACAGCCGAGTGGTTCTTGTGGGAGAACAACTCCATTTGGCTCACTACCTTCACACACCATCAGGCTTCCAAGCAGCTCTCAAGGAAACTCAGTTTTCACACTCTATGCTTAGTGCCCTTTGAGTGCATTATCTAGGAATGAACCTGGTAGAGCATCCCACACAAACGAATGCTCCACATGCGGGTTTCACATGCCACCAACTCCACATTCACAGGCAACTTCAGCGCCACAGCCGTTTTCAGATAGCCCTCAATGCAAAGGCTCTAGACGCAAATAGTGGTGTGAGAGCTAATTCAATCAAGGAAACATTGCATGTTGGTGAAGGGCATATTGAAGAAGGATCAGCTGAGTGGTTCTTGTGGGAGAACAACTCCATTTGGCTCACTAACTTCACACACCATCAGGCTTCCAAGCAGCTCTCAAGGAAACTCAGTTTTCACACTCTATGCTTAGTGCCCTTTGAGTGCCTAGGACTGAAATGAAGCTGGTAGAGCATCCCACACAAACGAATGCTCCACATGCGGGTTTCACATGCCACCAACTCCACATTCACAGGCAACTTCAGCGCCACAGCCGTTTTCAGATAGCCCTCAATGCAAAGGCTCTAGACGCAAATAGTGGTGTGAGAGCTAATTCAATCAAGGAAACATTGCATGTTGGTGAAGGGCATATTGAAGAAGGATCAGCTGAGTGGTTCTTGTGGGAGAACAACTCCATTTGGCTCACTAACTTCACACACCATCAGGCTTCCAAGCAGCTCTCAAGGAAACTCAGTTTTCACACTCTATGCTTAGTGCCCTTTGAGTGCATTATCTAGGAATGAACCTGGTAGAGCATCCCACACAAACGAGTGCTCCACATGCGGGTTTCACATGCCACCAACTCCACATTCACAGGCAACTTCAGCGCCACAGCCGTTTTCAGATAGCCCTCAATGCAAAGGCTCTAGACACAAATATTGGTGTGAGAGCTAATTCAATCAAGGAAACACTGCATATTGGTGAAGGGCATACTGAAGAAGAATCAGCCGAGTGGTTCTTGTGGGAGAACAACTCCATTTGGCTCACTACATTCACACACCATCAGGCTTCCAAGCAGCTCTCAAGGAAACTCAGTTTTCACACTCTATGCTTAGTGCCCTTTGAGTGCCTAGGAATAAAAAGAAGCTTGGTGAGCATCCCACACAAACGAATGCTCCACATGCGGGTTTCACATGACACCAACTCCACATTCACAGGCAACTTCAGCGCCACAGCCGTTTTCAGATAGCCCTCAATGCAAAGGCTCTAGACTCAAATATTGGTGTGAGAGCTAATTCAATGAAGGAAACACTGCATGTTGGTGAAGGGCATACTGAAGAAGAAACAGCCGAGTGGTTCTTGTGGGAGAACAACTCCATTTGGCTCACTACCTTCACACACCATCAGGCTTCCAAGCAGCTCTCAAGGAAACTCAGTTTTCACACTCTATGCTTAGTGCCCTTTGAGTGCATTATCTAGGAATGAACCTGGTAGAGCATCCCACACAAACGAATGCTCCACATGCGGGTTTCACATGCCACCAACTCCACATTCACAGGCAACTTCAGCGCCACAGCCGTTTTCAGATAGCCCTCAATGCAAAGGCTCTAGACGCAAATAGTGGTGTGAGAGCTAATTCAATCAAGGAAACACTGCATGTTGGTGAAGGGCATATTGAAGAAGGATCAGCCGAGTGGTTCTTGTGGGAGAACAACTCCATTTGGCTCACTAACTTCACACACCATCAGGCTTCCAAGCAGCTCTCAAGGAAACTCAGTTTTCACACTCTATGCTTAGTGCCCTTTGAGTGACTAGGACTGAAATGAACCTGGTAGAGCATCCCACACAAACGAATGCTCCACATGCGGGTTTCACATGCCACCAACTCCACATTCACAGGCAACTTCAGCGCCACAGCCGTTTTCAGATAGCCCTCAATGCAAAGGCTCTAGACGCAAATAGTGGTGTGAGAGCTAATTCAATCAAGGAAACATTGCATGTTGGTGAAGGGCATATTGAAGAAGGATCAGCTGAGTGGTTCTTGTGGAAGAACAACTCCATTTGGCTCATTAACTTCACACACCATCAGGCTTCCAAGCAGCTCTCAAGGAAACTCAGTTTTCACACTCTATGCTTAGTGCCCTTTGAGTGCCTAGGACTGAAATGAAGCTGGTAGAGCATCCCACACAAACGAATGCACCACATGCGGGTTTCACATGCCACCAACTCCACATTCACAGGCAACTTCAGCGCCACATCCGTTTTCAGATAGCCCTCAATGCAAAGGCTCTAGACGCAAATATTGGTGTGAGTGCTAATTCAATCAAGGAAACACTGCATGTTGGTGAAGGGCATTTTGAAGTAGGATCAGCTGAGTGGTTCTTGTGGGAGAACAACTCCATTTGGCTCACTACATTCACACACCATCAGGCTTCCAAGCAGCTCTCAAGGAAACTCAGTTTTCACACTCTATGCTTAGTGCCCTTTGAGTGCCTAGGACTGAAATGAAGCTGGTAGAGCATCCCACACAAACGAATGCTCCACATGCGGGTTTCACATGCTACCAACTCCACATTCACAGGCAACTTCAGCGCCACAGCCGTTTTCAGATAGCCCTCAATGCAAAGGCTCTAGACGCAAATAGTGGTGTGAGAGCTAATTCAATCAAGGAAACATTGCATGTTGGTGAAGGGCATATTGAAGAAGGATCAGCTGAGTGGTTCTTGTGGGAGAACAACTCCATTTGGCTCACTAACTTCACACACCATCAGGCTTCCAAGCAGCTCTCAAGGAAACTCAGTTTTCACACTCTATGCTTAGTGCCCTTTGAGTGCATTATCTAGGAATGAACCTGGTAGAGCATCCCACACAAACGAATGCTCCACATGCGGGTTTCACATACCACCAACTCCACATTCACAGGCAACTTCAGCGCCACAACCGTTTTCAGATAGCCCTCAATGCAAAGGCTCTAGACGCAAATATTGGTGTGAGAGCTAATTCAATCAAGGAAACACTGCATGTCGGTGAAGGGCATATTGAAGAAGGATCAGCCGAGTGGTTCTTGTGGGAGAACAACTCCATTTGGCTCACTAACTTCACACACCATCAGGCTTCCAAGCAGCTCTCAAGGAAACTCAGTTTTCACACTCTATGCTTAGTGCCCTTTGAGTGCATTATCTAGGAATGAACCTGGTAGAGCATCCCACACAAACAAATGTTCCAAATGCGGGTTTCACATGCCACCAACTCCACATTCACAGGCAACTTCAGCGCCACAGCCGTTTTCAGATAGCCCTCAATGCAAAGGCTCTAGACGCAAATAGTGGTGTGAGAGCTAATTCAATCAAGGAAACACTGCATGTTGGTGAAGGGCATATTGAAGAAGGATCAGCCGAGTGGTTCTTGTGGGAGAACAACTCCATTTGACTCAGTAACTTCACACACCATCAGGCTTCCAAGCAGCTCTCAAGGAAACTCAGTTTTCACACTCTATGCTTAGTACCCTTTGAGTGCCTAGGACTGAAATGAAGCTTGGTGAGCATCCCACATAAACGAATGCACCACATGTGGGTTTCACATGCCACCAACTCCACATTCACACGCAACTTCAGCGCCACAGCCGTTTTCAGATAGCCCTCAATGCAAAGGCTCTAGACGCAAATATTGGTGTGAGAGCTAATTCAATCAAGGAAACACTGCATGTCGGTGAAGGGCATACTGAAGAAGGATCAGCCGAGTGGTTCTTGTGGGAGAACAACTCCATTTGGCTCACTAACGTCACACACCATCAGGCTCCCAAGCAGCTCTCAAGGAAACTCAGTTTTCACATTCTATGCTTAGTGCCCTTTGAGTGCATTATCTAGGAATAAACCTGGTAGAGCATCCCACACAAACGAATGCTCCACATGCGGGTTTCACATGCCACCAACTCCACATTCACAGGCAACTTCAGCGCCACAGCCGTTTTCAGATAGCCCTCAATGCAAGGGCTTTAGAAGCAAATATTGGTGTGAGAGCTAATTCAATCAAGGAAACACTGCATGTTGGTGAAGGGCATATTGAAGAAGGATCAGCCGAGTGGTTCTTGTGGGAGAACAACTCCATTTGGCTCACTAACTTCACACACCATCAGGCTTCCAAGCAGCTCTCAAGGAAACTCAGTTTTCACACTCTATGCTTAGTGCCCTTTGAGTGCCTAGGAATAAAAAGAAGCTTGGTGAGCATCCCACACAAACGAATGCTCCACATGCGGGTTTCACATGCCACCAACTCCACATTCACAGGCAACTTCAGCGCCACAGCCGTTTTCAGATAGCCCTCAATGCAAAGGCTCTAGACGCAAATAGTGGTGTGAGAGCTAATTCAATCAAGGAAACATTGCATGTTGGTGAAGGGCATATTGAAGAAGGATCAGCTGAGTGGTTCTTGTGGGAGAACAACTCCATTTGGCTCACTAACTTCACACACCATCAGGCTTCCAAGCAGCTCTCAAGGAAACTCAGTTTTCACACTCTATGCTTAGTGCCCTTTGAGTGCATTATCTAGGAATGAACCTGGTAGAGCATCCCACACAAACGAGTGCTCCACATGCGGGTTTCACATGCCACCAACTCCACATTCACAGGCAACTTCAGCGCCACAGCCGTTTTCAGATAGCCCTCAATGCAAAGGCTCTAGACACAAATATTGGTGTGAGAGCTAATTCAATCAAGGAAACACTGCATGTCGGTGAAGGGCATATTGAAGAAGGATCAGCCGAGTGGTTCTTGTGGGAGAACAACTCCATTTGGCTCACTAACTTCACACACCATCAGGCTTCCAAGCAGCTCTCAAGGAAACTCAGTTTTCACACTCTATGCTTAGTGCCCTTTGAGTGCATTATCTAGGAATGAACCTGGTAGAGCATCCCACACAAACAAATGTTCCAAATGCGGGTTTCACATGCCACCAACTCCACATTCACAGGCAACTTCAGCGCCACAGCCGTTTTCAGATAGCCCTCAATGCAAAGGCTCTAGACGCAAATATTGGTGTGAGAGCTAATTCAATCAAGGAAACACTGCATGTTGGTGAAGGGCATATTGAAGAAGGATCAGCCGAGTGGTTCTTGTGGGAGAACAACTCCATTTGACTCAGTAACTTCACACACCATCAGGCTTCCAAGCAGCTCTCAAGGAAACTCAGTTTTCACACTCTATGCTTAGTACCGTTTGAGTGCCTAGGACTGAAATGAAGCTTGGTGAGCATCCCACATAAACGAATGCACCACATGTGGGTTTCACATGCCACCAACTCCACATTCACACGCAACTTCAGCGCCACAGCCGTTTTCAGATAGCCCTCAATGCAAAGGCTCTAGACGCAAATATTGGTGTGAGAGCTAATTCATTCAAGGAAACACTGCATGTCGGTGAAGGGCATACTGAAGAAGGATCAGCCGAGTGGTTCTTGTGGGAGAACAACTCCATTTGGCTCACTAACGTCACACACCATCAGGCTTCCAAGCAGCTCTCAAGGAAACTCAGTTTTCACATTCTATGCTTAGTGCCCTTTGAGTGCATTATCTAGGAATGAACCTGGTAGAGCATCCCACACAAACGAAACCTCCACATGCGGGTTTCACATGCCACCAACTCCACATTCACAGGCAACTTCAGCGCCACAGCCGTTTTCAGATAGCCCTCAATGCAAGGGCTTTAGAAGCAAATATTGGTGTGAGAGCTAATTCAATCAAGGAAACACTGCATGTTGGTGAAGGGCATATTGAAGAAGGATCAGCCGAGTGGTTCTTGTGGGAGAACAACTCCATTTGACTCAGTAACTTCACACACCATCAGGCTTCCAAGCAGCTCTCAAGGAAACTCAGTTTTCACACTCTATGCTTAGTGCCCTTTGAGTGCCTAGGAATAAAAAGAAGCTTGGTGAGATTCCCACACAAACGAATGCTCCACATGCGGGTTTCACATGCCACCAACTCCACATTCACAGGCAACTTCACCGCCACAGCCGTTTTCAGATAGCCCTCAATGCAAAGGCTCTAGACTCAAATATTGGTGTGAGAGCTAATTCAATCAAGGAAACACTGCATGTTGGTGAAGGGCATACTGAAGAAGAAACAGCCGAGTGGTTCTTGTGGGAGAACAACTCCATTTGGCTCACTACCTTCACACACCATCAGGCTTCCAAGCAGCTCTCAAGGAAACTCAGTTTTCACACTCTATGCTTAGTGCCCTTTGAGTGCATTATCTAGGAATGAACCTGGTAGAGCATCCCACACAAACGAATGCTCCACATGCGGGTTTCACATGCCACCAACTCCACATTCACAGGCAACTTCAGCGCCACAGCCGTTTTCAGATAGCCCTCAATGCAAAGGCTCTAGACGCAAATAGTGGTGTGAGAGCTAATTCAATCAAGGAAACATTGCATGTTGGTGAAGGGCATATTGAAGAAGGATCAGCTGAGTGGTTCTTGTGGGAGAACAACTCCATTTGGCTCACTAACTTCACACACCATCAGGCTTCCAAGCAGCTCTCAAGGAAACTCAGTTTTCACACTCTATGCTTAGTGCCCTTTGAGTGCATTATCTAGGAATGAACCTGGTAGAGCATCCCACACAAACGAGTGCTCCACATGCGGGTTTCACATGCCACCAACTCCACATTCACAGGCAACTTCAGCGCCACAGCCGTTTTCAGATAGCCCTCAATGCAAAGGCTCTAGACGCAAATATTGGTGTGAGAGCTAATTCAATAAAGGAAACACTGCATGTTGGTGAAGGGCATATTGAAGAAGAATCAGCCGAGTGGTTCTTGTGGGAGAACAACTCCATTTGGCTCACTAACTTCACACACCATCAGGCTTCCAAGCAGCTCTCAGGGAAACTCAGTTTTCAGACTCTATGCTTAGTGCCCTTTGAGTGCAATATCTAGGAATGAACCTGGTAGAGCATCCCAAACAAACGAATGCTCCACAGGCGGGTTTCACATGCCATCAACTCCACATTCTCAGGCAACTTCAGCGCCACAGCCGTTTTCAGATAGCCCTCAATGCAAAGGCTCTAGATGCAAATATTGGTGTGAGAGCTAATTCAATCAAGGAAACACTGCATGTTGGCGAAGGGCATATTGAAGAAGAATCAGCCGAGTGGTTCTTGTGGGAGAACAACTCCATTTGGCTCACTACATTCACACACCATCAGGCTTCCAAGCAGCTCTCAAGGAAACTCAGTTTTCACACTCTATGCTTAGTGCCCTTTGAGTGCCTAGGAATAAAAAGAAGCTTGGTGAGCATCCCACACAAACGAATGCTCCACATGCGGGTTTCACATGCCACCAACTCCACATTCACAGGCAACTTCAGCGCCACAGCCGTTTTCAGATAGCCCTCAATGCAAAGGCTCTAGACTCAAATATTGGTGTGAGAGCTAATTCAATGAAGGAAACACTGCATGTTGGTGAAGGGCATACTGAAGAAGAAACAGCCGAGTGGTTCTTGTGGGAGAACAACTCCATTTGGCTCACTACCTTCACACACCATCAGGCTTCCAAGCAGCTCTCAAGGAAACTCAGTTTTCACACTCTATGCTTAGTGCCCTTTGAGTGCATTATCTAGGAATGAACCTGGTAGAGCATCAAACACAAACGAATGCTCCACATGCGGGTTTCACATGCCACCAACTCCACATTCACAGGCAACTTCAGCGCCACAGCCGTTTTCAGATAGCCCTCAATGCAAAGGCTCTAGACGCAAATATTGGTGTGAGAGCTAATTCAATCAAGGAAAAACTGCATGTTGGTGAAGGGCATATTGAAGAAGGATCAGCCGAGTGGTTCTTGTGGGAGAACAACTCCATTTGGCTCACTAACTTCACACACCATCAGGCTTCCAAGCAGCTCTCAAGGAAACTCAGTTTTCACACTCTATGCTTAGTGCCCTTTGAGTGCCTAGGACTGAAATGAAGCTGGTAGAGCATCCCACACAAACGAATGCTCCACATGCGGGTTTCACATGCCACCAACTCCACATTCACAGGCAACTTCAGCGCCACAGCCGTTTTCAGATAGCCCTCAATGCAAAGGCTCTAGACGCAAATAGTGGTGTGAGAGCTAATTCAATCAAGGAAACATTGCATGTTGGTGAAGGGCATATTGAAGAAGGATCAGCTGAGTGGTTCTTGTGGAAGAACAACTCCATTTGGCTCACTAACTTCACACACCATCAGGCTTCCAAGCAGCTCTCAAGGAAACTCAGTTTTCACACTCTATGCTTAGTGCCCTTTGAGTGCCTAGGACTGAAATGAAGCTGGTAGAGCATCCCACACAAACGAATGCACCACATGCGGGTTTCACATGCCACCAACTCCACATTCACAGGCAACTTCAGCGCCACAGCCGTTTTCAGATAGCCCTCAATGCAAAGGCTCTAGACACAAATATTGGTGTGAGAGCTAATTCAATCAAGGAAACACTGCATGTTGGTGAAGGGCATACTGAAGAAGAATCAGCCGAGTGGTTCTTGTGGGAGAACAACTCCATTTGGCTCACTACATTCACACACCATCAGGCTTCCAAGCAGCTCTCAAGGAAACTCAGTTTTCACACTCTATGCTTAGTGCCCTTTGAGTGCCTAGGAATAAAAAGAAGCTTGGTGAGCATCCCACACAAACGAATGCTCCACATGCGGGTTTCACATGCCACCAACTCCACATTCACAGGCAACTTCAGCGCCACAGCCGTTTTCAGATAGCCCTCAATGCAAAGGCTCTAGACTCAAATATTGGTGTGAGAGCTAATTCAATGAAGGAAACACTGCATGTTGGTGAAGGGCATACTGAAGAAGAAACAGCCGAGTGGTTCTTGTGGGAGAACAACTCCATTTGGCTCACTACCTTCACACACCATCAGGCTTCCAAGCAGCTCTCAAGGAAACTCAGTTTTCACACTCTATGCTTAGTGCCCTTTGAGTGCATTATCTAGGAATGAACCTGGTAGAGCATCAAACACAAACGAATGCTCCACATGCGGGTTTCACATGCCACCAACTCCACATTCACAGGCAACTTCAGCGCCACAGCCGTTTTCAGATAGCCCTCAATGCAAAGGCTCTAGACGCAAATAGTGGTGTGAGAGCTAATTCAATCAAGGAAACATTGCATGTTGGTGAAGGGCATATTGAAGAAGGATCAGCTGAGTGGTTCTTGTGGAAGAACAACTCCATTTGGCTCACTAACTTCACACACCATCAGGCTTCCAAGCAGCTCTCAAGGAAACTCAGTTTTCACACTCTATGCTTAGTGCCCTTTGAGTGCCTAGGACTGAAATGAAGCTGGTAGAGCATCCCACACAAACGAATGCACCACATGCGGGTTTCACATGCCACCAACTCCACATTCACAGGCAACTTCAGCGCCACATCCGTTTTCAGATAGCCCTCAATGCAAAGGCTCTAGACGCAAATATTGGTGTGAGTGCTAATTCAATCAAGGAAACACTGCATGTTGGTGAAGGGCATATTGAAGTAGGATCAGCTGAGTGGTTCTTGTGGGAGAACAACTCCATTTGGCTCACTACATTCACACACCATTAGGTTTCCAAGCAGCTCTCAAGGAAACTCAGTTTTCACACTCTATGCTTAGTGCCCTTTGAGTGCATTATCTAGGAATGAACCTGGTAGAGCATCCCACACAAACGAATGCTCCACATGCGGGTTTCACATACCACCAACTCCACATTCACAGGCAACTTCAGCGCCACAGCCGTTTTCAGATAGCCCTCAATGCAAAGGCTCTAGACGCAAATATTGGTGTGAGAGCTAATTCAATCAAGGAAACACTGCATGTTGGTGAAGGGCATACTGAAGAAGAATCAGCCGAGTGGTTCTTGTGGGAGAACAACTCCATTTGGCTCACTACATTCACACACCATCAGGCTTCCAAGCAGCTCTCAAGGAAACTCAGTTTTCACACTCTATGCTTAGTGCCCTTTGAGTGCATTATCTAGGAATGAACCTCTTAGAGCATCCCACACAAACGAATGCTCCACATGCAAGTTTCACCTGCCAACAACTCCACATTCACAGGCAGCTTCAGCGCCACAGCCGTTTTCAGATAGCCCTCAATGCAAAGGCTCTAGACGCAAATATTGGTGTGAGAGCTAATTCAATCAAGGAAACACTGCATGTTGGCGAAGGGCATACTGAAGAAGGATCAGCCGAGTGGTTCTTGTGGGAGAACAACTCCATTTGGCTCACTAACTTCACACACCATCAGGCTTCCAAGCAGCTCTCAAGGAAACTCAGTTTTCACACTCTATGCTTAGTGCCCTTTGAGTGCCTAGGAATAAAAAGAAGCTTGGTGAGCATCCCACACAAACGAATGCTCCACATGCGGGTTTCACATGACACCAACTCCACATTCACAGGCAACTTCAGCGCCACAGCCGTTTTCAGATAGCCCTCAATGCAAAGGCTCTAGACGCAAATATTGGTGTGAGAGCTAATTCAATGAAGGAAACACTGCATGTTGGTGAAGGGCATACTGAAGAAGAAACAGCCGAGTGGTTCTTGTGGGAGAACAACTCCATTTGGCTCACTAACTTCACACACCATCAGGCTTCCAAGCAGCTCTCAAGGAAACTCAGTTTTCACACTCTATGCTTAGTGCCCTTTGAGTGCATTATCTAGGAATGAACCTGGTAGAGCATCCCACACAAACGAATGCTCCACATGCGGGTTTCACATGCCACCAACTCCACATTCACAGGCAACTTCAGCGCCACAGCCGTTTTCAGATAGCCCTCAATGCAAAGGCTCTAGACGCAAATATTGGTGTGAGAGCTAATTCAATCAAGGAAAAACTGCATGTTGGTGAAGGGCATATTGAAGAAGGATCAGCCGAGTGGTTCTTGTGGGAGAACAACTCCATTTGGCTCACTAACTTCACACACCATCAGGCTTCCAAGCAGCTCTCAAGGAAACTCAGTTTTCACACTCTATGCTTAGTGCCCTTTGAGTGCCTAGGACTGAAATGAAGCTGGTAGAGCATCCCACACAAACGAATGCTCCACATGCGGGTTTCACATGCCACCAACTCCACATTCACAGGCAACTTCAGCGCCACAGCCGTTTTCAGATAGCCCTCAATGCAAAGGCTCTAGACGCAAATAGTGGTGTGAGAGCTAATTCAATCAAGGAAACATTGCATGTTGGTGAAGGGCATATTGAAGAAGGATCAGCTGAGTGGTTCTTGTGGAAGAACAACTCCATTTGGCTCACTAACTTCACACACCATCAGGCTTCCAAGCAGCTCTCAAGGAAACTCAGTTTTCACACTCTATGCTTAGTGCCCTTTGAGTGCCTAGGACTGAAATGAAGCTGGTAGAGCATCCCACACAAACGAATGCACCACATGCGGGTTTCACATGCCACCAACTCCACATTCACAGGCAACTTCAGCGCCACATCCGTTTTCAGATAGCCCTCAATGCAAAGGCTCTAGACGCAAATATTGGTGTGAGTGCTAATTCAATCAAGGAAACACTGCATGTTGGTGAAGGGCATATTGAAGTAGGATCAGCTGAGTGGTTCTTGTGGGAGAACAACTCCATTTGGCTCACTACATTCACACACCATTAGGTTTCCAAGCAGCTCTCAAGGAAACTCAGTTTTCACACTCTATGCTTAGTGCCCTTTGAGTGCATTATCTAGGAATGAACCTGGTAGAGCATCCCACACAAACGAATGCTCCACATGCGGGTTTCACATACCACCAACTCCACATTCACAGGCAACTTCAGCGCCACAGCCGTTTTCAGATAGCCCTCAATGCAAAGGCTCTAGACGCAAATATTGGTGTGAGAGCTAATTCAATCAAGGAAACACTGCATGTTGGTGAAGGGCATACTGAAGAAGAATCAGCCGAGTGGTTCTTGTGGGAGAACAACTCCATTTGGCTCACTACATTCACACACCATCAGGCTTCCAAGCAGCTCTCAAGGAAACTCAGTTTTCACACTCTATGCTTAGTGCCCTTTGAGTGCATTATCTAGGAATGAACCTCTTAGAGCATCCCACACAAACGAATGCTCCACATGCAAGTTTCACCTGCCAACAACTCCACATTCACAGGCAGCTTCAGCGCCACAGCCGTTTTCAGATAGCCCTCAATGCAAAGGCTCTAGACTCAAATATTGGTGTGAGAGCTAATTCAATCAAGGAAACACTGCATGTTGGCGAAGGGCATACTGAAGAAGGATCAGCCGAGTGGTTCTTGTGGGAGAACAACTCCATTTGGCTCACTAACTTCACACACCATCAGGCTTCCAAGCAGCTCTCAAGGAAACTCAGTTTTCACACTCTATGCTTAGTGCCCTTTGAGTGCCTAGGACTGAAATGAATCTTGGTGAGCATCCCACACAAACGAATGCTCCACATGTGGGTTTCACATGCCACCAACTCCACATTCACAGGCAACTTCAGTGCCACAGCCGTTTTCAGATAGCCCTCAATGCAAAGGCTCTAGACGCAAATATTGGTGTGAGAGCTAATTCAATCAAGGAAACACTGCATGTTGGTGAAGGGCATATTGAAGAAGGATCAGCTGAGTGGTTCTTGTGGGAGAACAACTCCATTTGGCTCACTAACTTCACACACCATCAGGCTTCCAAGCAGCTCTCAAGGAAACTCAGTTTTCACACTCTATGCTTAGTGCCCTTTGAGTGCATTATCTAGGAATGAACCTGGTAGAGCATCCCACACAAACGAATGCTCCACATGCGGGTTTCACATGCCACCAACTCCACATTCACAGGCAACTTCAGCGCCACAGCCGTTTTCAGATAGCCCTCAATGCAAAGGCTCTAGACGCAAATATTGGTGTGAGAGCTAATTCAATCAAGGAAAAACTGCATGTTGGTGAAGGGCATATTGAAGAAGGATCAGCCGAGTGGTTCTTGTGGGAGAACAACTCCATTTGGCTCACTAACTTCACACACCATCAGGCTTCCAAGCAGCTCTCAAGGAAACTCAGTTTTCACACTCTATGCTTAGTGCCCTTTGAGTGCCTAGGACTGAAATGAATCTTGGTGAGCATCCCACACAAACGAATGCTCCACATGCGGGTTTCACATGCCACCAACTCCACATTCACAGGCAACTTCAGCGCCACAGCCGTTTTCAGATAGCCCTCAATGCAAAGGCTCTAGACGCAAATATTGGTGTGAGAGCTAATTCAATCAAGGAAACACTGCATGTTGGTGAAGGGCATATTGAAGAAGGATCAGCTGAGTGGTTCTTGTGGAAGAACAACTCCATTTGGCTCACTAACTTCACACACCATCAGGCTCCCAAGCAGCTCTCAAGGAAACTCAGTTTTCACACTCTATGCTTAGTGCCCTTTGAGTGCATTATCTAGGAATGAACCTGGTAGAGCATCCCACACAAACGAATGCTCCTCATGCGGGTTTCACATGACACCAACTCCACATTCACAGGCAACTTCAGCGCCACAGCCGTTTTCAGATAGCCCTCAATGCAAGGGCTTTAGAAGCAAATATTGGTGTGAGAGCTAATTCAATCAAGGAAACACTGCATGTTGGTGAAGGGCATATTGAAGAAGGATCAGCCGAGTGGTTCTTGTGGGAGAACAACTCCATTTGGCTCACTAACTTCACACACCATCAGGCTTCCAAGCAGCTCTCAAGGAAACTCAGTTTTCACACTCTATGCTTAGTGCCCTTTGAGTGCATTATCTAGGAATGAACCTGGTAGAGCATCCCACACAAACGAATGTTCCACATGCGGGTTTCACATGCCACCAACTCCACATTCACAGGCAACTTCAGCGCCACAGCCGTTTTCAGATAGCCCTCAATGCAAAGGCTCTAGACGCAAATATTGGTGTGAGAGCTAATTCAATCAAGGAAACACTGCATGTTGGTGAAGGGCATACTGAAGAAGAATCAGCCGAGTGGTTCTTGTGGGAGAACAACTCCATTTGGCTCACTACATTCACACACCATCAGGCTTCCAAGCAGCTCTCAAGGAAACTCAGTTTTCACACTCTATGCTTAGTGCCCTTTGAGTGCATTATCTAGGAATGAACCTCTTAGAGCATCCCACACAAACGAATGCTCCACATGCAAGTTTCACATGCCAACAACTCCACATTCACAGGCAGCTTCAGCGCCACAGCCGTTTTCAGATAGCCCTCAATGCAAAGGCTCTAGACGCAAATATTGGTGTGAGAGCTAATTCAATCAAGGAAACACTGCATGTTGGCGAAGGGCATACTGAAGAAGGATCAGCCGAGTGGTTCTTGTGGGAGAACAACTCCATTTGGCTCACTAACTTCACACACCATCAGGCTTCCAAGCAGCTCTCAAGGAAACTCAGTTTTCACACTCTATGCTTAGTGCCCTTTGAGTGCCTAGGAATAAAAAGAAGCTTGGTGAGCATCCCACACAAACGAATGCTCCACATGCGGGTTTCACATGACACCAACTCCACATTCACAGGCAACTTCAGCGCCACAGCCGTTTTCAGATAGCCCTCAATGCAAAGGCTCTAGACGCAAATATTGGTGTGAGAGCTAATTCAATGAAGGAAACACTGCATGTTGGTGAAGGGCATACTGAAGAAGAAACAGCCGAGTGGTTCTTGTGGGAGAACAACTCCATTTGGCTCACTAACTTCACACACCATCAGGCTTCCAAGCAGCTCTCAAGGAAACTCAGTTTTCACACTCTATGCTTAGTGCCCTTTGAGTGCATTATCTAGGAATGAACCTGGTAGAGCATCCCACACAAACGAATGCTCCACATGCGGGTTTCACATGCCACCAACTCCACATTCACAGGCAACTTCAGCGCCACAGCCGTTTTCAGATAGCCCTCAATGCAAAGGCTCTAGACGCAAATATTGGTGTGAGAGCTAATTCAATCAAGGAAAAACTGCATGTTGGTGAAGGGCATATTGAAGAAGGATCAGCCGAGTGGTTCTTGTGGGAGAACAACTCCATTTGGCTCACTAACTTCACACACCATCAGGCTTCCAAGCAGCTCTCAAGGAAACTCAGTTTTCACACTCTATGCTTAGTGCCCTTTGAGTGCCTAGGACTGAAATGAAGCTGGTAGAGCATCCCACACAAACGAATGCTCCACATGCGGGTTTCACATGCCACCAACTCCACATTCACAGGCAACTTCAGCGCCACAGCCGTTTTCAGATAGCCCTCAATGCAAAGGCTCTAGACGCAAATAGTGGTGTGAGAGCTAATTCAATCAAGGAAACATTGCATGTTGGTGAAGGGCATATTGAAGAAGGATCAGCTGAGTGGTTCTTGTGGAAGAACAACTCCATTTGGCTCACTAACTTCACACACCATCAGGCTTCCAAGCAGCTCTCAAGGAAACTCAGTTTTCACACTCTATGCTTAGTGCCCTTTGAGTGCCTAGGACTGAAATGAAGCTGGTAGAGCATCCCACACAAACGAATGCACCACATGCGGGTTTCACATGCCACCAACTCCACATTCACAGGCAACTTCAGCGCCACATCCGTTTTCAGATAGCCCTCAATGCAAAGGCTCTAGACGCAAATATTGGTGTGAGTGCTAATTCAATCAAGGAAACACTGCATGTTGGTGAAGGGCATATTGAAGTAGGATCAGCTGAGTGGTTCTTGTGGGAGAACAACTCCATTTGGCTCACTACATTCACACACCATTAGGTTTCCAAGCAGCTCTCAAGGAAACTCAGTTTTCACACTCTATGCTTAGTGCCCTTTGAGTGCATTATCTAGGAATGAACCTGGTAGAGCATCCCACACAAACGAATGCTCCACATGCGGGTTTCACATACCACCAACTCCACATTCACAGGCAACTTCAGCGCCACAAGCCGTTTTCAGATAGCCCTCAATGCAAAGGCTCTAGACGCAAATATTGGTGTGAGAGCTAATTCAATCAAGGAAACACTGCATGTTGGTGAAGGGCATACTGAAGAAGAATCAGCCGAGTGGTTCTTGTGGGAGAACAACTCCATTTGGCTCACTACATTCACACACCATCAGGCTTCCAAGCAGCTCTCAAGGAAACTCAGTTTTCACACTCTATGCTTAGTGCCCTTTGAGTGCATTATCTAGGAATGAACCTCTTAGAGCATCCCACACAAACGAATGCTCCACATGCAAGTTTCACCTGCCAACAACTCCACATTCACAGGCAGCTTCAGCGCCACAGCCGTTTTCAGATAGCCCTCAATGCAAAGGCTCTAGACTCAAATATTGGTGTGAGAGCTAATTCAATCAAGGAAACACTGCATGTTGGCGAAGGGCATACTGAAGAAGGATCAGCCGAGTGGTTCTTGTGGGAGAACAACTCCATTTGGCTCACTAACTTCACACACCATCAGGCTTCCAAGCAGCTCTCAAGGAAACTCAGTTTTCACACTCTATGCTTAGTGCCCTTTGAGTGCCTAGGACTGAAATGAATCTTGGTGAGCATCCCACACAAACGAATGCTCCACATGTGGGTTTCACATGCCACCAACTCCACATTCACAGGCAACTTCAGTGCCACAGCCGTTTTCAGATAGCCCTCAATGCAAAGGCTCTAGACGCAAATATTGGTGTGAGAGCTAATTCAATCAAGGAAACACTGCATGTTGGTGAAGGGCATATTGAAGAAGGATCAGCTGAGTGGTTCTTGTGGGAGAACAACTCCATTTGGCTCACTAACTTCACACACCATCAGGCTTCCAAGCAGCTCTCAAGGAAACTCAGTTTTCACACTCTATGCTTAGTGCCCTTTGAGTGCATTATCTAGGAATGAACCTGGTAGAGCATCCCACACAAACGAATGCTCCACATGCGGGTTTCACATGCCACCAACTCCACATTCACAGGCAACTTCAGCGCCACAGCCGTTTTCAGATAGCCCTCAATGCAAAGGCTCTAGACGCAAATATTGGTGTGAGAGCTAATTCAATCAAGGAAAAACTGCATGTTGGTGAAGGGCATATTGAAGAAGGATCAGCCGAGTGGTTCTTGTGGGAGAACAACTCCATTTGGCTCACTAACTTCACACACCATCAGGCTTCCAAGCAGCTCTCAAGGAAACTCAGTTTTCACACTCTATGCTTAGTGCCCTTTGAGTGCCTAGGACTGAAATGAATCTTGGTGAGCATCCCACACAAACGAATGCTCCACATGCGGGTTTCACATGCCACCAACTCCACATTCACAGGCAACTTCAGCGCCACAGCCGTTTTCAGATAGCCCTCAATGCAAAGGCTCTAGACGCAAATATTGGTGTGAGAGCTAATTCAATCAAGGAAACACTGCATGTTGGTGAAGGGCATATTGAAGAAGGATCAGCCGAGTGGTTCTTGTGGGAGAACAACTCCATTTGGCTCACTAACTTCACACACCATCAGGCTTCCAAGCAGCTCTCAAGGAAACTCAGTTTTCACACTCTATGCTTAGTGCCCTTTGAGTGCATTATCTAGGAATGAACCTGGTAGAGCATCCCACACAAACGAATGCTCCTCATGCGGGTTTCACATGACACCAACTCCACATTCACAGGCAACTTCAGCGCCACAGCCGTTTTCAGATAGCCCTCAATGCAAAGGCTCTAGACGCAAATATTGGTGTGAGAGCTAATTCAATCAAGGAAACACTGCATGTTGGTGAAGGGCATATTGAAGAAGGATCAGCCGAGTGGTTCTTGTGGGAGAACAACTCCATTTGGCTCACTAACTTCACACACCATCA
>NW_026696633.1:0-40900 GCF_030435755.1 Ochotona princeps | reverse complement strand
ATCTGAAAACGGCTGTGGCGCTGAAGTTGCCTGTGAATGTGGAGTTGGTGGCATGTGAAACCCGCATGTGGAGCATTCGTTTGTGTGGGATGCTCTACCAGGTTCATTCCTAGATAATGCACTCAAAGGGCACTAAGCATAGAGTGTGAAAACTGAGTTTCCTTGAGAGCTGCTTGGAAGCCTGATGGTGTGTGAAGTTAGTGAGCCAAATGGAGTTGTTCTCCCACAAGAACCACTCGGCTGATCCTTCTTCAATATGCCCTTCACCAACATGCAGTGTTTCCTTGATTGAATTAGCTCTCACACCAATATTTGCGTCTAGAGCCTTTGCATTGAGGGCTATCTGAAAACGGCTGTGGCGCTGAAGTTGCCTGTGAATGTGGAGTTGGTGGCATGTGAAACCCGCATGTGGAGCATTCGTTTATGTGGGATGCTCTCCAAGCTTCATTTCAGTCCTAGGCACTCAAAGGGCACTAAGCATAGAGTGTGAAAATTGAGTTTCCTTGAGAGCTGCTTGGAAGCCTGATGGTGTGTGAAGTTAGTGAGCCAAATGGAGTTGTTCTCCCACAAGAACCACTCGGCTGATCCTTCTTCAATATGCCCTTCACCAACATGCAGTGTTTCCTTGATTGAATTAGCTCTCACACCAATATTTGCGTCTAGAGCCTTTGCATTGAGGGCTATCTGAAAACGGCTGTGGCGCTGAAGTTGCCTGTCAATGTGGAGTTGGTGGCATGTGAAACCCGCATGTGGAGCATTCGTTTATATGTGATGCTCTCCAAGCTTCATTTCAGTCCTAGGCACTCAAAGGGCACTAAGCATAGAGTGTGAAAACTGAGTTTCCTTGAGAGCTGCTTGGAAGCCTGATGGTGTGTGAAGTTAGTGAGCCAAATGGAGTTGTTCTCCCACAAGAACCACTCGGCTGATCCTTCTTCAATATGCCCTTCACCAACATGCAGTGTTTCCTTGATTGAATTAGCTCTCACACCAATATTTGCGTCTAGAGCCTTTGCATTGAGGGCTATCTGAAAACGGCTGTGGCGCTGAAGTTGCCTGTGAATGTGGAGTTGGTGGCATGTGAAACCCGCATGTGGAGCATTCGTTTATGTGGGATGCTCTCCAAGCTTCATTTCAGTCCTAGGCACTCAAAAGGCAGTAAGAATAGAGTGTGAAAACTGAGTTTGCTTGAGAGCTGCTTGGAAGCCTGATGGTGTGTGAAGTTAGGGAGCCAAATGGAGTTGTTCTCCCACAAGAACCACTCGGCTGATCCTTCTTCAATATGCCCTTAACCAACATGCAGTGTTTCCTTGATTGAATTAGCTCTCACACCAATATTTGCGTCTAGAGCCTTTGCATTGAGGGCTATCTGAAAACGGCTGTGGCGCTGAAGTTGCCTGTGAATGTGGAGTTGGTGGCATGTGAAACCCGCATGTGGAGCATTCGTTTGTGTGGGATGCTCTACCAGATTCATTTCAGACCTAGCCATACAAAGGGCACTAAGCATACAGTGTGAAAACTGAGTTTCCTTGAGAGCTGCTTGGAAGCCTGATGGTGTGTGAAGTTAGTGAGCCAAATGGAGTTCTTCTCCCACAAGAACCACTCGGCTGATCCTTTTTCAATATGCCCTTCACCAACATGCAGTGTTTCCTTGATTGAATTAGCTCTCACACCAATATTTGCGTCTAGAGCCTTTGCATTGTGGGCTATCTGAAAACGGCTGTGGCGCTGAAGTTGCCTGTGAATGTGGAGTTGGTGGCATGTGAAACCCGCAAGTGGAGCATTCGTACGTGTGGGATGCTCACCAAGATTCATTTCAGTCCTAGGAACTCAAAGGGCACTAAGCATAGAGTGTGAAAACTGAGTTTCCTTGAGAGCTGCTTGGAAGCCTGATGGTGTGTGAAGTTAGGGAGCCAAATGGAGTTGTTCTCCCACAAGAACCACTCGGCTGATCCTTCTTCAATATGCCCTTCACCAACATGCAGTGTTTCCTTGATTGAATTAGCTCTCACACCAATATTTGCGTCTAGAGCCTTTGCATTGAGGGCTATCTGAAAACGGCTGTGGCGCTGAAGTTGCCTGTGAATGTGGAGTTGGTGGCATGTGAAACCCGCATGTGGAGCATTCGTTTATGTGGGATGCTCTCCAAGCTTCATTTCAGTCCTACGCACTCAAAAGGCACTAAGCATAGAGTGTGAAAATTGAGTTTCCTTGAGAGCTGCTTGGAAGCCTGATGGTGTGTGAAGTTAGTGAGCCAAATGGAGTTGTTCTCCCACAAGAACCACTCGGCTGTTCCTTCTTCAATATGCCCTTCACCAACATGCAGTGTTTCCTTGATTGAATTAGCTCTCACACCAATATTTGCGTCTAGAGCCTTTGCATTGAGGGCTATCTGAAAACGGCTGTGGCGCTGAAGTTGCCTGTGAATGTGGAGTTGGTGGCATGTGAAACCCGCATGTGGAGCATTCGTTTGTGTGGGATGCTCTACCAGATTCATTTCAGACCTAGCCATACAAAGGGCACTAAGCATACAGTGTGAAAACTGAGTTTCCTTGAGGGCTGCTTGGAAGCCTGATGGTGTGTGAAGTTAGTGAGCCAAATGGAGTTGTTCTCCCACAAGAACCACTCGGCTGATCCTTCTTCAATATGCCCTTCACCAACATGCAGTGTTTCCTTGATTGAATTAGCTCTCACACCAATATTTGCGTCTAGAGCCTTTGCATTGAGGGCTATCTGAAAACGGCTGTGGCGCTGAAGTTGCCTGTGAATGTGGAGTTGGTGGCATGTGAAACCCGCATGTGGAGCATTCGTTTGTGTGGGATGCTCTACCAGGTTCATTCCTAGATAATGCACTCAAAGGGCACTAAGCATAGAGTGTGAAAACTGAGTTTCCTTGAGAGCTGCTTGGAAGCCTGATGGTGTGTGAAGTTAGTGAGCCAAATGGAGTTGTTCTCCCACAAGAACCACTCGGCTGATCCTTCTTCAATATGCCCTTCACCAACATGCAGTGTTTCCTTGATTGAATTAGCTCTCACACCAATATTTGCGTCTAGAGCCTTTGCATTGAGGGCTATCTGAAAACGGCTGTGGCGCTGAAGTTGCCTGTGAATGTGGAGTTGGTGGCATGTGAAACCCGCATGTGGAGCATTCGTTTATGTGGGATGCTCTCCAAGCTTCATTTCAGTCCTAGGCACTCAAAGGGCACTAAGCATAGAGTGTGAAAATTGAGTTTCCTTGAGAGCTGCTTGGAAGCCTGATGGTGTGTGAAGTTAGTGAGCCAAATGGAGTTGTTCTCCCACAAGAACCACTCGGCTGATCCTTCTTCAATATGCCCTTCACCAACATGCAGTGTTTCCTTGATTGAATTAGCTCTCACACCAATATTTGCGTCTAGAGCCTTTGCATTGAGGGCTATCTGAAAACGGCTGTGGCGCTGAGGTTGCCTGTGAATGTGGAGTTGGTGGCATGTGAAACCCGCATGTGGAGCATTCGTTTATATGGGATGCTCTCCAAGCTTCATTTCAGTCCTAGGCACTCAAAGGGCACTAAGCATAGAGTGTGAAAACTGAGTTTCCTTGAGAGCTGCTTGGAAGCCTGATGGTGTGTGAAGTTAGGGAGCCAAATGGAGTTGTTCTCCCACAAGAACCACTCGGCTGATCCTTCTTCAATATGCCCTTCACCAACATGCAGTGTTTCCTTGATTGAATTAGCTCTCACACCAATATTTGCGTCTAGAGCCTTTGCATTGAGGGCTATCTGAAAACGGCTGTGGCGCTGAAGTTGCCTGTGAATGTGGAGTTGGTGGCATGTGAAACCCGCATGTGGAGCATTCGTTTGTGTGGGATGCTCTACCAGGTTCATTCCTAGATAATGCACTCAAAGGGCACTAAGCATAGAGTGTGAAAACTGAGTTTCCTTGAGAGCTGCTTGGAAGCCTGATGGTGTGTGAAGTTAGTGAGCCAAATGGAGTTGTTCTCCCACAAGAACCACTCGGCTGATCCTTTTTCAATATGCCCTTCACCAACATGCAGTGTTTCCTTGATTGAATTAGCTCTCACACCAATATTTGCGTCTAGAGCCTTTGCATTGAGGGCTATCTGAAAACGGCTGTGGCGCTGAAGTTGCCTGTGAATGTGGAGTTGGTGGCATGTGAAACCCGCAAGTGGAGCATTCGTACGTGTGGGATGCTCACCAAGATTCATTTCAGTCCTAGGCACTCAAAGGGCACTCAGCATAGAGTGTGAAAACTGAGTTTCCTTGAGAGCTGCTTGGAAGCCTGATGGTGTGTGAAGTTAGTGAGCCAAATGGAGTTGTTCTCCCACAAGAACCACTCGGCTGATCCTTCTTCAATATGCCCTTCACCAACATGCAGTGTTTCCTTGATTGAATTAGCTCTCACACCAATATTTGCGTCTAGAGCCTTTGCATTGAGGGCTATCTGAAAACGGCTGTGGCGCTGAAGTTGCCTGTGAATGTGGAGTTGGTGGCATGTGAAACCCGCATGTGGAGCATTCGTTTATGTGGGATGCTCTCCAAGCTTCATTTCAGTCCTAGGCACTCAAAGGGCACTAAGCATAGAGTGTGAAAATTGAGTTTCCTTGAGAGCTGCTTGGAAGCCTGATGGTGTGTGAAGTTAGTGAGCCAAATGGAGTTGTTCTCCCACAAGAACCACTCGGCTGATCCTTCTTCAATATGCCCTTCACCAACATGCAGTGTTTCCTTGATTGAATTAGCTCTCACACCAATATTTGCGTCTAGAGCCTTTGCATTGAGGGCTATCTGAAAACGGCTGTGGCGCTGAAGTTGCCTGTCAATGTGGAGTTGGTGGCATGTGAAACCCGCATGTGGAGCATTCGTTTATATGTGATGCTCTCCAAGCTTCATTTCAGTCCTAGGCACTCAAAGGGCACTAAGCATAGAGTGTGAAAACTGAGTTTCCTTGAGAGCTGCTTGGAAGCCTGATGGTGTGTGAAGTTAGTGAGCCAAATGGAGTTGTTCTCCCACAAGAACCACTCGGCTGATCCTTCTTCAATATGCCCTTCACCAACATGCAGTGTTTCCTTGATTGAATTAGCTCTCACACCAATATTTGCGTCTAGAGCCTTTGCATTGAGGGCTATCTGAAAACGGCTGTGGCGCTGAAGTTGCCTGTGAATGTGGAGTTGGTGGCATGTGAAACCCGCATGTGGAGCATTCGTTTATGTGGGATGCTCTCCAAGCTTCATTTCAGTCCTAGGCACTCAAAAGGCAGTAAGAATAGAGTGTGAAAACTGAGTTTGCTTGAGAGCTGCTTGGAAGCCTGATGGTGTGTGAAGTTAGGGAGCCAAATGGAGTTGTTCTCCCACAAGAACCACTCGGCTGATCCTTCTTCAATATGCCCTTAACCAACATGCAGTGTTTCCTTGATTGAATTAGCTCTCACACCAATATTTGCGTCTAGAGCCTTTGCATTGAGGGCTATCTGAAAACGGCTGTGGCGCTGAAGTTGCCTGTGAATGTGGAGTTGGTGGCATGTGAAACCCGCATGTGGAGCATTCGTTTGTGTGGGATGCTCTACCAGATTCATTTCAGACCTAGCCATACAAAGGGCACTAAGCATACAGTGTGAAAACTGAGTTTCCTTGACAGCTGCTTGGAAGCCTGATGGTGTGTGAAGTTAGTGAGCCAAATGGAGTTCTTCTCCCACAAGAACCACTCGGCTGATCCTTTTTCAATATGCCCTTCACCAACATGCAGTGTTTCCTTGATTGAATTAGCTCTCACACCAATATTTGCGTCTAGAGCCTTTGCATTGTGGGCTATCTGAAAACGGCTGTGGCGCTGAAGTTGCCTGTGAATGTGGAGTTGGTGGCATGTGAAACCCGCAAGTGGAGCATTCGTACGTGTGGGATGCTCACCAAGATTCATTTCAGTCCTAGGCACTCAAAGGGCACTAAGCATAGAGTGTGAAAACTGAGTTTCCTTGAGAGCTGCTTGGAAGCCTGATGGTGTGTGAAGTTAGGGAGCCAAATGGAGTTGTTCTCCCACAAGAACCACTCGGCTGATCCTTCTTCAATATGCCCTTCACCAACATGCAGTGTTTCCTTGATTGAATTAGCTCTCACACCAATATTTGCGTCTAGAGCCTTTGCATTGAGGGCTATCTGAAAACGGCTGTGGCGCTGAAGTTGCCTGTGAATGTGGAGTTGGTGGCATGTGAAACCCGCATGTGGAGCATTCGTTTATGTGGGATGCTCTCCAAGCTTCATTTCAGTCCTACGCACTCAAAAGGCACTAAGCATAGAGTGTGAAAATTGAGTTTCCTTGAGAGCTGCTTGGAAGCCTGATGGTGTGTGAAGTTAGTGAGCCAAATGGAATTGTTCTCCCACAAGAACCACTCGGCTGTTCCTTCTTCAATATGCCCTTCACCAACATGCAGTGTTTCCTTGATTGAATTAGCTCTCACACCAATATTTGCGTCTAGAGCCTTTGCATTGAGGGCTATCTGAAAACGGCTGTGGCGCTGAAGTTGCCTGTGAATGTGGAGTTGGTGGCATGTGAAACCCGCATGTGGAGCATTCGTTTGTGTGGGATGCTCTACCAGATTCATTTCAGACCTAGCCATACAAAGGGCACTAAGCATACAGTGTGAAAACTGAGTTTCCTTGAGGGCTGCTTGGAATCCTGATGGTGTGTGAAGTTAGTGAGCCAAATGGAGTTGTTCTCCCACAAGAACCACTCGGGTGATCCTTCTTCAATATGCCCTTCACCAACATGCAGTGTTTCCTTGATTGAATTAGCTCTCACACCAATATTTGCGTCTAGAGCCTTTGCATTGAGGGCTATCTGAAAACGGCTGTGGCGCTGAAGTTGCCTGTGAATGTGGAGTTGGTGGCATGTGAAACCCGCATGTGGAGCATTCGTTTGTGTGGGATGCTCTACCAGGTTCATTCCTAGATAATGCACTCAAAGGGCACTAAGCATAGAGTGTGAAAACTGAGTTTCCTTGAGAGCTGCTTGGAAGCCTGATGGTGTGTGAAGTTAGTGAGCCAAATGGAGTTGTTCTCCCACAAGAACCACTCGGCTGATCCTTCTTCAATATGCCCTTCACCAACATGCAGTGTTTCCTTGATTGAATTAGCTCTCACACCAATATTTGCGTCTAGAGCCTTTGCATTGAGGGCTATCTGAAAACGGCTGTGGCGCTGAAGTTGCCTGTGAATGTGGAGTTGGTGGCATGTGAAACCCGCATGTGGAGCATTCGTTTATGTGGGATGCTCTCCAAGCTTCATTTCAGTCCTAGGCACTCAAAGGGCACTAAGCATAGAGTGTGAAAATTGAGTTTCCTTGAGAGCTGCTTGGAAGCCTGATGGTGTGTGAAGTTAGTGAGCCAAATGGAGTTGTTCTCCCACAAGAACCACTCGGCTGATCCTTCTTCAATATGCCCTTCACCAACATGCAGTGTTTCCTTGATTGAATTAGCTCTCACACCAATATTTGCGTCTAGAGCCTTTGCATTGAGGGCTATCTGAAAACGGCTGTGGCGCTGAGGTTGCCTGTGAATGTGGAGTTGGTGGCATGTGAAACCCGCATGTGGAGCATTCGTTTATATGGGATGCTCTCCAAGCTTCATTTCAGTCCTAGGCACTCAAAGGGCACTAAGCATAGAGTGTGAAAACTGAGTTTCCTTGAGAGCTGCTTGGAAGCCTGATGGTGTGTGAAGTTAGGGAGCCAAATGGAGTTGTTCTCCCACAAGAACCACTCGGCTGATCCTTCTTCAATATGCCCTTCACCAACATGCAGTGTTTCCTTGATTGAATTAGCTCTCACACCAATATTTGCGTCTAGAGCCTTTGCATTGAGGGCTATCTGAAAACGGCTGTGGCGCTGAAGTTGCCTGTGAATGTGGAGTTGGTGGCATGTGAAACCCGCATGTGGAGCATTCGTTTGTGTGGGATGCTCTACCAGGTTCATTCCTAGATAATGCACTCAAAGGGCACTAAGCATAGAGTGTGAAAACTGAGTTTCCTTGAGAGCTGCTTGGAAGCCTGATGGTGTGTGAAGTTAGTGAGCCAAATGGAGTTGTTCTCCCACAAGAACCACTTGGCTGATCCTTTTTCAATATGCCCTTCACCAACATGCAGTGTTTCCTTGATTGAATTAGCTCTCACACCAATATTTGCGTCTAGAGCCTTTGCATTGAGGGCTATCTGAAAACGGCTGTGGCGCTGAAGTTGCCTGTGAATGTGGAGTTGGTGGCATGTGAAACCCGCAAGTGGAGCATTCGTACATGTGGGATGCTCACCAAGATTCATTTCAGTCCTAGGCACTCAAAGGGCACTAAGCATAGAGTGTGAAAACTGAGTTTCCTTGAGAGCTGCTTGGAAGCCTGATGGTGTGTGAAGTTAGTGAGCCAAATGGAGTTGTTCTCCCACAAGAACCACTCGGCTGATCCTTCTTCAATATGCCCTTCACCAACATGCAGTGTTTCCTTGATTGAATTAGCTCTCACACCAATATTTGCATCTAGAGCCTTTGCATTGAGGGCTATCTGAAAACGGCTGTGGCGCTGAAGTTGCCTGTGAATGTGGAGTTGGTGGCATGAGATACCCGCATGTGGAGCATTCGTTTATTTGGGATGCTCTCCAAGCTTCATTTCAGTCCTAGGCACTCAAAGGGCAGTTAGAATAGAGTGTGAAAACTGAGTTTGCTTGAGAGCTGCTTGGAAGCCTGATGGTGTGTGAGGTTAGTGAGCCAAATGGAGTTGTTCTCCCACAAGAACCACTCGGCTGATCCTTCTTCAATATGCCCTTAACCAACATGCAGTGTTTCCTTGATTGAATTAGCTCTCACACCAATATTTGCGTCTAGAGCCTTTGCATTGAGGGCTATCTGAAAACGGCTGTGGCGCTGAAGTTGCCTGTGAATGTGGAGTTGGTGGCATGTGAAACCCGCATGTGGAGCATTCGTTTGTGTGGGATGCTCTAGCAGATTCATTTCAGACCTAGCCATACAAAGGGCACTAAGCATAGAGTGTGAAAACTGAGTTTCCTTGAGAGCTGCTTGGAAGCCTGATGGTGTGTGAAGTTAGTGAGCCAAATGGAGTTGTTCTCCCTCAAGAACCACTCGGCTGATCCTTTTTCAATATGCCCTTCACCAACATGCAGTGTTTCCTTGATTGAATTAGCTCTCACACCAATATTTGCGTCTAGAGCCTTTGCATTGAGGGCTATCTGAAAACGGCTGTGGCGCTGAAGTTGCCTGTGAATGTGGAGTTGGTGGCATGTGAAACCCGCAAGTGGAGCATTCGTACGTGTGGGATGCTCACCAAGATTCATTTCAGTCCTAGGCACTCAAAGGGCACTAAGCATAGAGTGTGAAAACTGAGTTTCCTTGAGAGCTGCTTGGAAGCCTGATGGTGTGTGAAGTTAGTGAGCCAAATGGAGTTGTTCTCCCACAAGAACCACTCGGCTGATCCTTCTTCAATATGCCCTTCACCAACATGCAGTGTTTCCTTGATTGAATTAGCTCTCACACCAATATTTGCGTCTAGAGCCTTTGCATTGAGGGCTATCTGAAAACGGCTGTGGCGCTGAAGTTGCCTGTGAATGTGGAGTTGGTGGCATGTGAAACCCGCATGTGGAGCATTCGTTTATGTGGGATGCTCTCCAAGCTTCATTTCAGTCCTACGCACTCAAAAGGCACTAAGCATAGAGTGTGAAAACTGAGTTTCCTTGAGAGCTGCTTGGAAGCCTGATGGTGTGTGAAGTTAGTGAGCCAAATGGAGTTGTTCTCCCACAAGAACCACTCGGCTGATCCTTCTTCAATATGCCCTTCACCAACATGCAGTGTTTCCTTGATTGAATTAGCTCTCACACCAATATTTGCGTCTAGAGCCTTTGCATTGAGGGCTATCTGAAAACGGCTGTGGCGCTGAAGTTGCCTGTGAATGTGGAGTTGGTGGCATGTGAAACCCGCATGTGGAGCATTCGTACGTGTGGGATGCTCTACCAGGTTCATTCCTAGATAATGCACTCAAAGGGCACTAAGCATAGAGTGTGAAAACTGAGTTTCCTTGAGAGCTGCTTGGAAGCCTGATGGTGTGTGAAGTTAGTGAGCCAAATGGAGTTGTTCTCCCACAAGAACCACTCGGCTGATCCTTCTTCAATATGCCCTTCACCAACATGCAGTGTTTCCTTGATTGAATTAGCTCTCACACCAATATTTGCATCTAGAGCCTTTGCATTGAGGGCTATCTGAAAACGGCTGTGGCGCTGAAGTTGCCTGTGAATGTGGAGTTGGTGGCATGAGAAACCCGCATGTGGAGCATTCGTTTATTTGGGATGCTCTCCAAGCTTCATTTCAGTCCTAGGCACTCAAAGGGCAGTAAGAATAGAGTGTGAAAACTGAGTTTCCTTGAGAGCTGCTTGGAAGCCTGATGGTGTGTGAAGTTAGTGAGCCAAATGGAGTTGTTCTCCCACAAGAACCACTCGGCTGATCCTTCTTCAATATGCCCTTCACCAACATGCAGTGTTTCCTTGATTGAATTAGCTCTCACACCAATATTTGCGTCTAGAGCCTTTGCATTGAGGGCTATCTGAAAACGGCTGTGGCGCTGAAGTTGCCTGTGAATGTGGAGTTGGTGGCATGTGAAACCCGCATGTGGAGCATTCGTTTGTGTGGGATGCTCTAGCAGATTCATTTCAGACCTAGCCATACAAAGGGCACTAAGCATACAGTGTGAAAACTGAGTTTCCTTGAGGGCTGCTTGGAAGCCTGATGGTGTGTGAAGTTAGTGAGCCAAATGGAGTTGTTCTCCCACAAGAACCACTCGGCTGATCCTTTTTCAATATGCCCTTCACCAACATGCAGTGTTTCCTTGATTGAATTAGCTCTCACACCAATATTTGCGTCTAGAGCCTTTGCATTGAGGGCTATCTGAAAACGGCTGTGGCGCTGAAGTTGCCTGTGAATGTGGAGTTGGTGGCATGTGAAACCCGCATGTGGAGCATTCGTTTGTGTGGGATGCTCTACCAGGTTCATTCCTAGATAATGCACTCAAAGGGCACTAAGCATAGAGTGTGAAAACTGAGTTTCCTTGAGAGCTGCTTGGAAGCCTGATGGTGTGTGAAGTTAGTGAGCCAAATGGAGTTGTTCTCCCACAAGAACCACTCGGCTGATCCTTCTTCAATATGCCCTTCACCAACATGCAGTGTTTCCTTGATTGAATTAGCTCTCACACCAATATTTGCATCTAGAGCCTTTGCATTGAGGGCTATCTGAAAACGGCTGTGGCGCTGTAGTTGCCTGTGAATGTGGAGTTGGTGGCATGAGAAACCCGCATGTGGAGCATTCGTTTATTTGGGATGCTCTCCAAGCTTCATTTCAGTCCTAGGCACTCAAAGGGCAGTAAGAATAGAGTGTGAAAACTGAGTTTGCTTGAGAGCTGCTTGGAAGCCTGATGGTGTGTGAAGTTAGTGAGCCAAATGGAGTTGTTCTCCCACAAGAACCACTCGGCTGATCCTTCTTCAATATGCCCTTCACCAACATGCAGTGTTTCCTTGATTGAATTAGCTCTCACACCAATATTTGCGTCTAGAGCCTTTGCATTGAGGGCTATCTGAAAACGGCTGTGGCACTGAAGTTGCCTGTGAATGTGGAGTTGGTGGCATGTGAAACCCGCATGTGGAGCATTCGTTTGTGTGGGATGCTCTAGCAGATTCATTTCAGACCTAGCCATACAAAGGGCACTAAGCATACAGTGTGAAAACTGAGTTTCCTTGAGGGCTGCTTGGAAGCCTGATGGTGTGTGAAGTTAGTGAGCCAAATGGAGTTGTTCTCCCACAAGAACCACTCGGCTGATCCTTTTTCAATATGCCCTTCACCAACATGCAGTGTTTCCTTGATTGAATTAGCTCTCACACCAATATTTGCGTCTAGAGCCTTTGCATTGAGGGCTATCTGAAAACGGCTGTGGCGCTGAAGTTGCCTGTGAATGTGGAGTTGGTGGCATGTGAAACCCGCAAGTGGAGCATTCGTACGTGTGGGATGCTCACCAAGATTCATTTCAGTCCTAGGCACTCAAAAGGCACTAAGCATAGAGTGTGAAAACTGAGTTTCCTTGAGAGCTGCTTGGAAGCCTGATGGTGTGTGAAGTTAGTGAGCCAAATGGAGTTGTTCTCCCACAAGAACCACTCGGCTGATCCTTCTTCAATATGCCCTTCACCAACATGCAGTGTTTCCTTGATTGAATTAGCTCTCACACCAATATTTGCGTCTAGAGCCTTTGCATTGAGGGCTATCTGAAAACGGCTGTGGCGCTGAAGTTGCCTGTGAATGTGGAGTTGGTGGCATGTGAAACCCGCATGTGGAGCATTCGTTTGTGTGGGATGCTCTACCAGGTTCATTCCTAGATAATGCACTCAAAGGGCACTAAGCATAGAGTGTGAAAACTGAGTTTCCTTAAGAGCTGCTTGGAAGCCTGATGGTGTGTGAAGTTAGTGAGCCAAATGGAGTTATTCTCCCACAAGAACCACTCGGCTGATCCTTCTTCAATATGCCCTTCACCAACATGCAGTGTTTCCTTGATTGAATTAGCTCTCACACCAATATTTGCGTCTAGAGCCTTTGCATTGAGGGCTATCTGAAAACGGCTGTGGCGCTGAAGTTGCCTGTGAATGTGGAGTTGGTGGCATGTGAAACCCGCATGTGGAGCATTCGTTTATGTGGGATGCTCTCCAAGATTCATTTCAGTCCTAGGCACTCAAAGGGCACTAAGCATAGAGTGTGAAAATTGAGTTTCTTTGAGAGCTGCTTGGAATCCTGATGGTGTGTGAAGTTAGTGAGCCAAATGGAGTTGTTCTCCCACAAGAACCACTCGGCTGATCCTTCTTCAATATGCCCTTCACCAACATGCAGTGTTTCCTTGATTGAATTAGCTCTCACACCAATATTTGCGTCTAGAGCCTTTGCATTGAGGGCTATCTGAAAACGGCTGTGGCGCTGAAGTTGCCTGTGAATGTGGAGTTGGTGGCATGTGAAACCCGCATGTGGAGCATTCGTTTATATGGGATGCTCTCCAAGCTTCATTTCAGTCCTAGGCACTCAAAGGGCACTAAGCATAGAGTGTGAAAACTGAGTTTCCTTGAGAGCTGCTTGGAAGCCTGATGGTGTGTGAAGTTAGGGAGCCAAATGGAGTTGTTCTCCCACAAGAACCACTCGGCTGATCCTTCTTCAATATGCCCTTCACCAACATGCAGTGTTTCCTTGATTGAATTAGCTCTCACACCAATATTTGCGTCTAGAGCCTTTGCATTGAGGGCTATCTGAAAACGGCTGTGGCGCTGAAGTTGCCTGTGAATGTGGAGTTGGTGGCATGTGAAACCCGCATGTGGAGCATTCGTTTGTGTGGGATGCTCTACCAGGTTCATTCCTAGATAATGCACTCAAAGGGCACTAAGCATAGAGTGTGCAACCTGAGTTTCCTTGAGAGCTGCTTGGAAGCCTGATGGTGTGTGAAGTTAGTGAGCCAAATGGAGTTGTTCTCCCACAAGAACCACTCGGCTGATCCTTCTTCAATATGCCCTTCACCAACATGCAGTGTTTCCTTGATTGAATTAGCTCTCACACCAATATTTGCGTCTAGAGCCTTTGCATTGAGGGCTATCTGAAAACGGCTGTGGCGCTGAAGTTGCCTGTGAATGTGGAGTTGGTGGCATGTGAAACCCGCATGTGGAGCATTCGTTTGTGTGGGATGCTCTACCAGGTTCATTCCCAGATAATGCACTCAAAGGGCACTAAGCATAGAGTGTGAAAACTGAGTTTCCTTGAGAGCTGCTTGGAAGCCTGATGGTGTGTGAAGTTAGTGAGCCAAATGGAGTTGTTCTCCCACAAGAACCACTCGGCTGATCCTTCTTCAATATGCCCTTCACCAACATGCAGTGTTTCCTTGATTGAATTAGCTCTCACACCAATATTTGCGTCTAGAGCCTTTGCATTGAGGGCTATCTGAAAACGGCTGTGGCGCTGAAGTTGCCTGTGAATGTGGAGTTGGTGGCATGTGAAACCCGCATGTGGAGCATTCGTTTGTGTGGGATGCTCTACCAGATTCATTTCAGACCTAGCCATACAAAGGGCACTAAGCATACAGTGTGAAAACTGAGTTTCCTTGAGGGCTGCTTGGAAGCCTGATGGTGTGTGAAGTTAGTGAGCCAAATGGAGTTGTTCTCCCACAAGAACCACTCGGCTGATCCTTTTTCAATATGCCCTTCACCAACATGCAGTGTTTCCTTGATTGAATTAGCTCTCACACCAATATTTGCGTCTAGAGCCTTTGCATTGTGGGCTATCTGAAAACGGCTGTGGCGCTGAAGTTGCCTGTGAATGTGGAGTTGGTGGCATGTGAAACCCGCAAGTGGAGCATTCGTTTGTGTGGGATGCTCACCAAGATTCATTTCAGTCCTAGGCACTCAAAGGGCACTAAGCATAGAGTGTGAAAACTGAGTTTCCTTGAGAGCTGCTTGGAAGCCTGATGGTGTGTGAAGTTAGTGAGCCAAATGGAGTTGTTCTCCCACAAGAACCACTCGGCTGATCCTTCTTCAATATGCCCTTCACCAACATGCAGTGTTTCCTTGATTGAATTAGCTCTCACACCAATATTTGCGTCTAGAACCTTTGCATTGAGGGCTGTCTGAAAACGGCTGTGGCGCTGAAGTTGCCTGTGAATGTGGAGTTGGTGGCATGTGAAACCCGCATGTGGAGCATTCGTTTATGTGGGATGCTCTCCAAGATTCATTTCAGTCCTAGGCACTCAAAGGGCACTAAGCATAGAGTGTGAAAATTGAGTTTCTTTGAGAGCTGCTTGGAATCCTGATGGTGTGTGAAGTTAGTGAGCCAAATGGAGTTGTTCTCCCACAAGAACCACTCGGCTGATCCTTCTTCAATATGCCCTTCACCAACATGCAGTGTTTCCTTGATTGAATTAGCTCTCACACCAATATTTGCGTCTAGAGCCTTTGCATTGAGGGCTATCTGAAAACGGCTGTGGCGCTGAAGTTGCCTGTGAATGTGGAGTTGGTGGCATGTGAAACCCGCATGTGGAGCATTCGTTTATATGGGATGCTCTCCAAGCTTCATTTCAGTCCTAGGCACTCAAAGGGCACTAAGCATAGAGTGTGAAAACTGAGTTTCCTTGAGAGCTGCTTGGAAGCCTGATGGTGTGTGAAGTTAGGGAGCCAAATGGAGTTGTTCTCCCACAAGAACCACTCGGCTGATCCTTCTTCAATATGCCCTTCACCAACATGCAGTGTTTCCTTGATTGAATTAGCTCTCACACCAATATTTGCGTCTAGAGCCTTTGCATTGAGGGCTATCTGAAAACGGCTGTGGCGCTGAAGTTGCCTGTGAATGTGGAGTTGGTGGCATGTGAAACCCGCATGTGGAGCATTCGTTTGTGTGGGATGCTCTACCAGGTTCATTCCTAGATAATGCACTCAAAGGGCACTAAGCATAGAGTGTGCAACCTGAGTTTCCTTGAGAGCTGCTTGGAAGCCTGATGGTGTGTGAAGTTAGTGAGCCAAATGGAGTTGTTCTCCCACAAGAACCACTCGGCTGATCCTTCTTCAATATGCCCTTCACCAACATGCAGTGTTTCCTTGATTGAATTAGCTCTCACACCAATATTTGCATCTAGAGCCTTTGCATTGAGGGCTATCTGAAAACGGCTGTGGCGCTGAAGTTGCCTGTGAATGTGGAGTTGGTGGCATGTGAAACCCGCATGTGGAGCATTCGTTTGTGTGGGATGCTCTACCAGGTTCATTCCCAGATAATGCACTCAAAGGGCACTAAGCATAGAGTGTGAAAACTGAGTTTCCTTGAGAGCTGCTTGGAAGCCTGATGGTGTGTGAAGTTAGTGAGCCAAATGGAGTTGTTCTCCCACAAGAACCACTCGGCTGATCCTTCTTCAATATGCCCTTCACCAACATGCAGTGTTTCCTTGATTGAATTAGCTCTCACACCAATATTTGCGTCTAGAGCCTTTGCATTGAGGGCTATCTGAAAACGGCTGTGGCGCTGAAGTTGCCTGTGAATGTGGAGTTGGTGGCATGTGAAACCCGCATGTGGAGCATTCGTTTGTGTGGGATGCTCTACCAGATTCATTTCAGACCTAGCCATACAAAGGGCACTAAGCATACAGTGTGAAAACTGAGTTTCCTTGAGGGCTGCTTGGAAGCCTGATGGTGTGTGAAGTTAGTGAGCCAAATGGAGTTGTTCTCCCACAAGAACCACTCGGCTGATCCTTCTTCAATATGCCCTTCACCAACATGCAGTGTTTCCTTGATTGAATTAGCTCTCACACCAATATTTGCGTCTAGAGCCTTTGCATTGTGGGCTATCTGAAAACGGCTGTGGCGCTGAAGTTGCCTGTGAATGTGGAGTTGGTGGCATGTGAAACCCGCAAGTGGAGCATTCGTTTATTTGGGATGCTCACCAAGATTCATTTCAGTCCTAGGCACTCAAAGGGCACTAAGCATAGAGTGTGAAAACTGAGTTTCCTTGAGAGCTGCTTGGAAGCCTGATGGTGTGTGAAGTTAGTGAGCCAAATGGAGTTGTTCTCCCACAAGAACCACTCGGCTGATCCTTCTTCAATATGCCCTTCACCAACATGCAATGTTTCCTTGATTGAATTAGCTCTCACACCAATATTTGCGTCTAGAACCTTTGCATTGAGGGCTATCTGAAAACGGCTGTGGCGCTGAAGTTGCCTGTGAATGTGGAGTTGGTGGCATGTGAAACCCGCATGTGGAGCATTCGTTTATGTGGGATGCTCTCCCAGCTTCGTTTCAGTCCTAGGCACTCAAAGGGCACTAAGCATAGAGTGTGAAAACTGAGTTTCCTTGAGAGCTGCTTTGAAGCCTGATGGTGTGTGAAGTTAGTGAGCCAAATGGAGTTGTTCTCCCACAAGAACCACTCGGCTGATTCTTCTTCAATATGCCCTTCACCAACATGCAGTGTTTCCTTGATTGAATTAGCTCTCACACCAATATTTGCGTCTAGAGCCTTTGCATTGAGGGCTATCTGAAAACGGCTGTGGCGCTGAAGTTGCCTGTGAATGTGGAGTTGGTGGCATGTGAAACCCGCATGTGGAGCATTCGTTTGTGTGGGATGTTCTACCAGGTTCATTCCTAGATAATGTACTCAAAGGGCACTAAGCATAGAGTGTGAAAACTGAGTTTCCTTGAGAGCTGCTTGGAAGCCTGATGGTGTGTGAAGTTAGTGAGCCAAATGGAGTTGTTCTCCCACAAGAACCACTCGGCTGATTCTTCTTCAATATGCCCTTCACCAACATGCAGTGTTTCCTTGATTGAATTAGCTCTCACACCAATATTTGCGTCTAGAGCCTTTGCATTGAGGGCTATCTGAAAACGGCTGTGGCGCTGAAGTTGCCTGTGAATGTGGAGTTGGTGGCATGTGAAACCCGCATGTAGAGGATTCGTTTATTTGTAATGCTCTCAAAGCTTCATTTCAGTCCTAGGCACTCAATGGGCACTAAGAATAGAGTGTGAAAACTGAGTTTCCTTGAGAGCTGCTTGGAAGCCTGATGGTGTGTGAAGTTAGTGAGCCAAATGGAGTTGTTCTCCCACAAGAACCACTCGGCTGATTCTTCTTCAATATGCCCTTCACCAACATGCAGTGATTACTTGATTGAATTAGCTCTCACACCAATATTTGCGTCTAGAGCCTTTGCATTGAGGGCTATCTGAAAACGGCTGTGGCGCTGAAGTTGCCTGTGAATGTGGAGTTGGTGGCATGTGAAACCCGCAAGTGGAGCATTCGTACGTGTGGGATGCTCTACCATGTTCATTCCTAGATAATGCACTCAAAATGCACTAAGCATAGAGTGTGAAAACTGAGTTTCCTTGAGAGCTGCTTGGAAGCCTGATGGTGTGTGAAGTTAGCGAGCCAAATGGAGTTGTTCTCCCACAAGAACCACTCGGCTGATCCTTCTTCAATATGCCCTTCACCAACATGCAGTGTTTCCTTGATTGAATTAGCTCTCACACCAATATTTGCGTCTAGAGCCTTTGCATTGAGGGCTATCTGAAAACGGCTGTGGCGCTGAAGTTGCCTGTGAATGTGGAGTTGGAGGCATGTGAAACCCGCATGTGGAGCATTCGTTTGTGTGGGATGCTCTACCAGGTTCATTCCTAGATAATGCACTCAAAGGGCACTAAGCATAGAGTGTGAAAACTGAGTTTCCTTGAGAGCTGCTTGGAAGCCTGATGGTGTGTGAAGTTAGTGATCCAAATGGAGTTGTTCTCCCACAAAAAACCACTCGGCTGATCCTTCTTCAATATGCCCTTCACCAACATGCAGTGTTTCCTTGATTGAATTAGCTCTCACACCAATATTTGCGTCTAGAGCCTTTGCATTGAGGGCTATCTGAAAACGGCTGTGGCGCTGAAGTTGCCTGTGAATGTGGAGTTGGTGGCATGTGAAACCCGCATGTGGAGCATTCGTTTGTGTGGGATGCTGACCAAGCTTCATTTCAGTCCTAGGCACACAAAGAGCACTCAGCATAGAGTGTGAAAACTGAGTTTCCTTGAGAGCTGCTTGGAAGCCTGATGGTGTGTGAAGTTAGTGAGCCAAATGGAGTTGTTCTCCCACAAGAACCACTCGGCTGATTCTTCTTCAATATGCCCTTCAGCAACATGCAGTGTTTCCTTGATTGAATTAGCTCTCACACCAATATTTGCGTCTAGAGCCTTTGCATTGAGGGCTATCTGAAAACGGCTGTGGCGCTGAAGTTGCCTGTGAATGTGGAGTTGGTGGCATGTGAAACCCGCATGTGGAGCATTCGTTTGTGTGGGATGCTGACCAAGCTTCATTTCAGTCCTAGGCACACAAAAAGCACTCAGCATAGAGTGTGAAAACTGAGTTTCCTTGAGAGCTGCTTGGAAGCCTGATGGTGTGTGAAGTTAGTGAGCCAAATGGAGTTGTTCTCCCACAAGAACCACTCGGCTGATTCTTCTTCAATATGCCCTTCAGCAACATGCAGTGTTTCCTTGATTGAATTAGCTCTCACACCAATATTTGCGTCTAGAGCCTTTGCATTGAGGGCTATCTGAAAACGGCTGTGGCGCTGAAGTTGCCTGTGAATGTGGAGTTGGTGGCATGTGAAACCCGCATGTGGAGCATTCGTTTGTGTGGGATGCTGACCAAGCTTCATTTCAGTCCTAGGCACACAAAGAGCACTCAGCATAGAGTGTGAAAACTGAGTTTCCTTGAGAGCTGCTTGGAAGCCTGATGGTGTGTGAAGTTAGTGAGCCAAATGGAGTTGTTCTCCCACAAGAACCACTCGGCTGATTCTTCTTCAATATGCCCTTCAGCAACATGCAGTGTTTCCTTGATTGAATTAGCTCTCACACCAATATTTGCGTCTAGAGCCTTTGCATTGAGGGCTATCTGAAAACGACTGTGGCGCTGAAGTTGCCTGTGAATGTGGAGTTGGTGGCATGTGAAACCCGCATGTGGAGCATTCGTTTGTGTGGGATGCTGACCAAGCTTCATTTCAGTCCTAGGCACACAAAAAGCACTCAGCATAGAGTGTGAAAACTGAGTTTCCTTGAGAGCTGCTTGGAAGCCTGATGGTGTGTGAAGTTAGTGAGCCAAATGGAGTTGTTCTCCCACAAGAACCACTCGGCTGATTCTTCTTCAATATGCCCTTCAGCAACATGCAGTGTTTCCTTGATTGAATTAGCTCTCACACCAATATTTGCGTCTAGAGCGTTTGCATTGAGGGCTATCTGAAAACGGCTGTGGCGCTGAAGTTGCCTGTGAATGTGGAGTTGGTGGCATGTGAAACCCGCATGTGGAGCATTCGCTTGTGTGGGATGCTCTACCAGATTCATTTCAGACCTAGCCATAAAGGGCACTAAGCATACAGTGTGAAAACTGAGTTTCCTTGAGGGCTGCTTGGAAGCCTGATGGTGTGTGAAGTTAGTGAGCCAAATGGAGTTGTTCTCCCACAAGAACCACTCGGCTGATCCTTTTTCAATATGCCCTTCACCAACATGCAGTGTTTCCTTGATTGAATTAGCTCTCACACCAATATTTGCGTCTAGAGCCTTTGCATTGAGGGCTATCTGAAAACGGCTGTGGCGCTGAAGTTGCCTGTGAATGTGGAGTTGGTGGCATGTGAAACCCGCAAGTGGAGCATTCGTACGTGTGGGATGCTCACCAAGATTCATTTCAGTCCTAGGCACTCAAAGGGCACTAAGCATAGAGTGTGAAAACTGAGTTTCCTTGAGAGCTGCTTGGAAGCCTGATGGTGTGTGAAGTTAGGGAGCCAAATGGAGTTGTTCTCCCACAAGAACCACTCGGCTGATCCTTCTTCAATATGCCCTTCACCAACATGCAGTGTTTCCTTGATTGAATTAGCTCTCACACCAATATTTGCGTCTAGAGCCTTTGCATTGAGGGCTATCTGAAAACGGCTGTGGCGCTGAAGTTGCCTGTGAATGTGGAGTTGGTGGCATGTGAAACCCGCATGTGGAGCATTCGTTTATGTGGGATGCTCTCCAAGCTTCATTTCAGTCCTAGGCACTCAAAAGGCACTAAGCATAGAGTGTGAAAACTGAGTTTCCTTGAGAGCTGCTTGGAAGCCTGATGGTGTGTGAAGTTAGTGAGCCAAATGGAGTTGTTCTCCCACAAGAACCACTCGGCTGATCCTTCTTCAATATGCCCTTCACCAACATGCAGTGTTTCCTTGATTGAATTAGCTCTCACACCAATATTTGCGTCTAGAGCCTTTGCATTGAGGGCTATCTGAAAACGGCTGTGGCGCTGAAGTTGCCTGTGAATGTGGAGTTGGTGGCATGTGAAACCCGCATGTGGAGCATTCGTTTGTGTGGGATGCTCTACCAGGTTCATTCCTAGATAATGCACTCAAAGGGCACTAAGCATAGAGTGTGAAAACTGAGTTTGCTTGAGAGCTGCTTGGAAGCCTGATGGTGTGTGAAGTTAGTGAGCCAAATGGAGTTGTTCTCCCACAAGAACCACTCGGCTGATCCTTCTTCAATATGCCCTTCACCAACATGCAGTGTTTCCTTGATTGAATTAGCTCTCACACCAATATTTGCGTCTAGAGCCTTTGCATTGAGGGCTATCTGAAAACGGCTGTGGCGCTGAGGTTGCCTGTGAATGTGGAGTTGGTGGCATGTGAAACCCGCATGTGGAGCATTCGTTTATATGGGATGCTCTCCAAGCTTCATTTCAGTCCTAGGCACTCAAAGGGCACTAAGCATAGAGTGTGAAAACTGAGTTTCCTTGAGAGCTGCTTGGAAGCCTGATGGTGTGTGAAGTTAGGGAGCCAAATGGAGTTGTTCTCCCACAAGAACCACTCGGCTGATCCTTCTTCAATATGCCCTTCACCAACATGCAGTGTTTCCTTGATTGAATTAGCTCTCACACCAATATTTGCGTCTAGAGCCTTTGCATTGAGGGCTATCTGAAAACGGCTGTGGCGCTGAAGTTGCCTGTGAATGTGGAGTTGGTGGCATGTGAAACCCGCATGTGGAGCATTCGTTTATGTGGGATGCTCTCCAAGCTTCATTTCAGTCCTAGGCACTCAAAAGGCACTAAGCATAGAGTGTGAAAACTGAGTTTCCTTGAGAGCTGCTTGGAAGCCTGATGGTGTGTGAAGTTAGTGAGCCAAATGGAGTTGTTCTCCCACAAGAACCACTCGGCTGATCCTTCTTCAATATGCCCTTCACCAACATGCAGTGTTTCCTTGATTGAATTAGCTCTCACACCAATATTTGCGTCTAGAGCCTTTGCATTGAGGGCTATCTGAAAACGGCTGTGGCGCTGAAGTTGCCTGTGAATGTGGAGTTGGTGGCATGTGAAACCCGCATGTGGAGCATTCGTTTGTGTGGGATGCTCTACCAGGTTCATTCCTAGATAATGCACTCAAAGGGCACTAAGCATAGAGTGTGAAAACTGAGTTTGCTTGAGAGCTGCTTGGAAGCCTGATGGTGTGTGAAGTTAGTGAGCCAAATGGAGTTGTTCTCCCACAAGAACCACTCGGCTGATCCTTCTTCAATATGCCCTTCACCAACATGCAGTGTTTCCTTGATTGAATTAGCTCTCACACCAATATTTGCGTCTAGAGCCTTTGCATTGAGGGCTATCTGAAAACGGCTGTGGCGCTGAGGTTGCCTGTGAATGTGGAGTTGGTGGCATGTGAAACCCGCATGTGGAGCATTCGTTTATATGGGATGCTCTCCAAGCTTCATTTCAGTCCTAGGCACTCAAAGGGCACTAAGCATAGAGTGTGAAAACTGAGTTTGCTTGAGAGCTGCTTGGAAGCCTGATGGTGTGTGAAGTTAGGGAGCCAAATGGAGTTGTTCTCCCACAAGAACCACTCGGCTGATCCTTCTTCAATATGCCCTTCACCAACATGCAGTGTTTCCTTGATTGAATTAGCTCTCACACCAATATTTGCGTCTAGAGCCTTTGCATTGAGGGCTATCTGAAAACGGCTGTGGCGCTGAAGTTGCCTGTGAATGTGGAGTTGGTGGCATGTGAAACCCGCATGTGGAGCATTCGTTTGTGTGGGATGCTCTACCAGGTTCATTCCTAGATAATGCACTCAAAGGGCACTAAGCATAGAGTGTGAAAACTGAGTTTCCTTGAGAGCTGCTTGGAAGCCTGATGGTGTGTGAAGTTAGTGAGCCAAATGGAGTTGTTCTCCCACAAGAACCACTCGGCTGATCCTTCTTCAATATGCCCTTCACCAACATGCAGTGTTTCCTTGATTGAATTAGCTCTCACACCAATATTTGCGTCTAGAGCCTTTGCATTGAGGGCTATCTGAAAACGGCTGTGGCGCTGAAGTTGCCTGTGAATGTGGAGTTGGTGGCATGTGAAACCCGCATGTGGAGCATTCGTTTATGTGGGATGCTCTCCAAGCTTCATTTCAGTCCTAGGCACTCAAAAGGCAATAAGCATAGAGTGTGAAAACTGAGTTTCCTTGAGAGCTGCTTGGAAGCCTGATGGTGTGTGAAGTTAGTGAGCCAAATGGAGTTGTTCTCCCACAAGAACCACTCGGCTGATCCTTCTTCAATATGCCCTTCACCAACATGCAGTGTTTCCTTGATTGAATTAGCTCTCACACCAATATTTGCATCTAGAGCCTTTGCATTGAGGGCTATCTGAAAACGGCTGTGGCGCTGTAGTTGCCTGTGAATGTGGAGTTGGTGGCATGAGAAACCCGCAAGTGGAGCATTCGTACGTGTGGGATGCTCACCAAGATTCATTTCAGTCCTAGGCACTCAAAAGGCACTAAGCATAGAGTGTGAAAACTGAGTTTCCTTGAGAGCTGCTTGGAAGCCTGATGGTGTGTGAAGTTAGTGAGCCAAATGGAGTTGTTCTCCCACAAGAACCACTCGGCTGATCCTTCTTCAATATGCCCTTCACCAACATGCAGTGTTTCCTTGATTGAATTAGCTCTCACACCAATATTTGCGTCTAGAGCCTTTGCATTGAGGGCTATCTGAAAACGGCTGTGGCGCTGAAGTTGCCTGTGAATGTGGAGTTGGTGGCATGTGAAACCCGCATGTGGAGCATTCGTTTATATGGGATGCTCTCCAAGCTTCATTTCAGTCCTAGGCACTCAAAGGGCAATAAGCATACAGTGTGAAAACTGAGTTTCCTTGAGAGCTGCTTGGAAGCCTGATGGTGTGTGAAGTTAGGGAGCCAAATGGAGTTGTTCTCCCACAAGAACCACTCGGCTGATCCTTCTTCAATATGCCCTTAACCAACATGCAGTGTTTCCTTGATTGAATTAGCTCTCACACCAATATTTGCGTCTAGAGCCTTTGCATTGTGGGCTATCTGAAAACGGCTGTGGCGCTGAAGTTGCCTGTGAATGTGGAGTTGGTGGCATGTGAAACCCGCATGTGGAGCATTCGTTTGTGTGGGATGCTCTACCAGGTTCATTCCTAGATAATGCACTCAAAGGGCACTAAGCATAGAGTGTGAAAACTGAGTTTCCTTGAGAGCTGCTTGGAAGCCTGATGGTGTGTGAAGTTAGTGAGCCAAATGGAGTTGTTCTCACACAAGAACCACTCGGCTGATCCTTCTTCAATATGCCCTTCACCAACATGCAGTGTTTCCTTGATTGAATTAGCTCTCACACCAATATTTGCGTCTAGAGCCTTTGCATTGAGGGCTATCTGAAAACGGCTGTGGCGCTGAAGTTGCCTGTGAATGTGGAGTTGGTGGCATGTGAAACCCGCATGTGGAGCATTCGTTTGTGTGGGATGCTCTACCAGGTTCATTCCCAGATAATGCACTCAAAGGGCACTAAGCATAGAGTGTGAAAACTGAGTTTCCTTGAGAGCTGCTTGGAAGCCTGATGGTGTGTGAAGTTAGTGAGCCAAATGGAGTTGTTCTCCCACAAGAACCACTCGGCTGATCCTTCTTCCATATGCCCTTCACCAACATGCAGTGTTTCCTTGATTGAATTAGCTCTCACACCAATATTTGCGTCTAGAGCCTTTGCATTGAGGGCTATCTGAAAACGGCTGTGGCGCTGAAGTTGCCTGTGAATGTGGAGTTGGTGGCATGTGAAACCCGCATGTGGAGCATTCGTTTGTGTGGGATGCTCTACCAGATTCATTTCAGACCTAGCCATACAAAGGGCACTAAGCATACACTGTGAAAACTGAGTTTCCTTGAGGGCTGCTTGGAAGCCTGATGGTGTGTGAAGTTAGTGAGCCAAATGGAGTTGTTCTCCCACAAGAACCACTCGGCTGATCCTTTTTCAATATGCCCTTCACCAACATGCAGTGTTTCCTTGATTGAATTAGCTCTCACACCAATATTTGCGTCTAGAGCCTTTGCATTGTGGGCTATCTGAAAACGGCTGTGGCGCTGAAGTTGCCTGTGAATGTGGAGTTGGTGGCATGTGAAACCCGCAAGTGGAGCATTCGTTTATATGGGATGCTCACCAAGATTCATTTCAGTCCTAGGCACTCAAAGGGCACTAAGCATAGAGTGTGAAAACTGAGTTTCCTTGAGAGCTGCTTGGAAGCCTGATGGTGTGTGAAGTTAGTGAGCCAAATGGAGTTGTTCTCCCACAAGAACCACTCGGCTGATCCTTCTTCAATATGCCCTTCACCAACATGCAGTGTTTCCTTGATTGAATTAGCTCTCACACCAATATTTGCGTCTAGAACCTTTGCATTGAGGGCTGTCTGAAAACGGCTGTGGCGCTGAAGTTGCCTGTGAATGTGGAGTTGGTGGCATGTGAAACCCGCATGTGGAGCATTCGTTTATGTGGGATGCTCTCCCAGCTTCGTTTCAGTCCTAGGCACTCAAAGGGCACTAAGCATAGAGTGTGAAAAATAAGTTTCCTTGAGAGCTGCTTTGAAGCCTGATGGTGTGTGAAGTTAGTGAGCCAAATGGAGTTGTTCTCCCACAAGAACCACTCGGCTGATTCTTCTTCAATATGCCCTTCACCAACATGCAGTGTTTCCTTGATTGAATTAGCTCTCACACCAATATTTGCGTCTAGAGCCTTTGCATTGAGGGCTATCTGAAAACGGCTGTGGCGCTGAAGTTGCCTGTGAATGTGGAGTTGGTGGCATGTGAAACCCGCATGTGGAGCATTCGTTTGTGTGGGATGTTCTACCAGGTTCATTCCTAGATAATGTACTCAAAGGGCACTAAGCATAGAGTGTGAAAACTGAGTTTCCTTGAGAGCTGCTTGGAAGCCTGATGGTGTGTGAAGTTAGTGAGCCAAATGGAGTTGTTCTCCCACAAGAACCACTCGGCTGATTCTTCTTCAATATGCCCTTCACCAACATGCAGTGTTTCCTTGATTGAATTAGCTCTCACACCAATATTTGCGTCTACAGCCTTTGCATTGAGGGCTATCTGAAAACGGCTGTGGCGCTGAAGTTGCCTGTGAATGTGGAGTTGGTGGCATGTGAAACCCGCATGTAGAGGATTCGTTTATTTGTAATGCTCTCAAAGCTTCATTTCAGTCCTAGGCACTCAAAGGGCACTAAGAATAGAGTGTGAAAACTGAGTTTCCTTGAGAGCTGCTTGGAAGCCTGATGGTGTGTGAAGTTAGTGAGCCAAATGGAGTTGTTCTCCCACAAGAACCACTCGACTGATCCTTCTTCAATATGCCCTTAACCAACATGCAGTGTTTCCTTGATTGAATTAGCTCTCACACCAATATTTGCGTCTAGAGCCTTTGCATTGAGGGCTATCTGAAAACGGCTGTGGCGCTGAAGTTGCCTGTGAATGTGGAGTTGGTGGCATGTGAAACCCGCATGTGGAGCATTCGTTTGTGTGGGATGCTGACCAAGCTTCATTTCAGTCCTAGCCATACAAAGGGCACTAAGCATAGAGTGTGAAAACTGAGTTTCCTTGAGAGCTGCTTGGAAGCCTGATGGTGTGTGAAGTTAGTGAGCCAAATGGAGTTGTTCTCCCACAAGAACCACTCGGCTGATCCTTCTTCAATATGCCCTTCACCAACATGCAGTGTTTCCTTGATTGAATTAGCTCTCACACCAATATTTGCGTCTAGAGCCTTTGCATTGAGGGCTATCTGACAACGGCTGTGGCGCTGAAGTTGCCTGTGAATGTGGAGTTGGTGGCATGTGAAACCCGCATGTGGAGCATTCGTTTATGTGGGATGCTCTCCAAGCTTCATTTCAGTCCTACGCACTCAAAAGGCACTAAGCATAGAGTGTGAAAACTGAGTTTCCTTGAGAGCTGCTTGGAAGCCTGATGGTGTGTGAAGTTAGTGAGCCAAATGGAGTTGTTCTCCCACAAGAACCACTCGGCTGATCCTTCTTCAATATGCCCTTCACCAACATGCAGTGTTTCCTTGATTGAATTAGCTCTCACACCAATATTTGCGTCTAGAGCCTTTGCATTGAGGGCTATCTGAAAACGGCTGTGGCGCTGAAGTTGCCTGTGAATGTGGAGTTGGTGGCATGTGAAACCCGCATGTGGAGCATTCGTTTGTGTGGGATGCTGACCAAGCTTCATTTCAGTCCTAGGCACACAAAGAGCACTCAGCATAGAGTGTGAAAATTGAGTTTCCTTGAGAGCTGCTTGGAAGCCTGATGGTGTGTGAAGTTAGTGAGCCAAATGGAGTTGTTCTCCCACAAGAACCACTCGGCTGATTCTTCTTCAATATGCCCTTCACCAACATGCAGTGTTTCCTTGATTGAATTAGCTCTCACACCAATATTTGCGTCTAGAGCCTTTGCATTGAGGGCTATCTGAAAACGGCTGTGGCGCTGAAGTTGCCTGTGAATGTGGAGTTGGTGGCATGTGAAACCCGCATGTGGAGCATTCGTTTGTGTGGGATGCTCTACCAGGTTCATTCCTAGATAATGCACTCAAAGGGCACTAAGCATAGAGTGTGAAAACTGAGTTTCCTTGAGAGCTGCTTGGAAGCCTGATGGTGTGTTAAGTTAGTGAGCCAAATGGAGTTGTTCTCCCACAAGAACCACTCGGCTGATCCTTCTTCAATATGCCCTTAACCAACATGCAGTGTTTCCTTGATTGAATTAGCTCTCACACCAATATTTGCGTCTAGAGCCTTTGCATTGAGGGCTATCTGAAAATGGCTGTGGCGCTGAAGTTGCCTGTGAATGTGGAGTTGGTGGCATGTGAAACCCGCATGTGGAGCATTCGTTTGTGTGGGATGCTGACAAAGCTTCATTTAAGTCCTAGCCATACCAAGGGAACTAAGCATAGAGTGTGAAAACTGAGTTTCCTTGAGAGCTGCTTGGAAGCCTGATGGTGTGTGAAGTTAGTGAGCCAAATGGAGTTGTTCTCCCACAAGAACCACTCGGCTGATCCTTCTTCAATATGCCCTTCACCAACATGCAGTGTTTCCTTGATTGAATTAGCTCTCACACCAATATTTGCGTCTAGAGCCTTTGCATTGAGGGCTATCTGACAACGGCTGTGGCGCTGAAGTTGCCTGTGAATGTGGAGTTGGTGGCATGTGAAACCCGCATGTGGAGCATTCGTTTATGTGGGATGCTCTCCAAGCTTCATTTCAGTCCTAGGCACTCAAAGGGCAATAAGCATAGAGTGTGAAAACTGAGTTTCCTTGAGAGCTGCTTGGAAGCCTGATGGTGTGTGAAGTTAGTGAGCCAAATGGAGTTGTTCTACCACAAGAACCACTAGGCTGATCCTTCTTCAATATGCCCTTCACCAACATGCAGTGTTTCCTTGATTGAATTAGCTCTCACACCAATATTTGCGTCTAGAGCCTTTGCATTGAGGGCTATATGGAAACGGCTGTGGCGCTGAAGTTGCCTGTCAATGTGGAGTTGGTGGCATGTGAAACCCGCATATGGAGCATTCGTTTGTGTGGGATGCTGACCAAGCTTCATTTCAGTCCTAGGCACACAAAGAGCACTCAGCATAGAGTGTGAAAATTGAGTTTCCTTGAGAGCTGCTTGGAAGCCTGATGGTGTGTGAAGTTAGTGAGCCAAATGGAGTTGTTCTCCCACAAGAACCACTCGGCTGATTCTTCTTCAATATGCCCTTCACCAACATGCAGTGTTTCCTTGATTGAATTAGCTCTCACACCAATATTTGCGTCTACAGCCTTTGCATTGAGGGCTATCTGAAAACGGCTGTGACGCTGAAGTTGCCTGTGAATGTGGAGTTGGTGGCATGTGAAACCCGCATGTGGAGCATTCGTTTATGTGGGATGCTCTCCAAGCTTCATTTCAGTATTAGGCACTCAAAGGGCACTAAGCATAGAGTGTGAAAACTGAGTTTCCTTGAGAGCTGCTTGGAAGCCTGATGGTGTGTGAAGTTAGTGAGCCAAATGGAGTTGTTCTCCCACAAGAACCACTCGGCTGATCCTTCTTCAATATGCCCTTCACCAACATGCAGTGTTTCCTTGATTGAATTAGCTCTCACACCAATATTTGCGTCTAGAGCCTTTGCATTGAGGGCTATCTGAAAACGGCTGTGGCGCTGAAGTTGCCTGTGAATGTGGAGTTGGTGGCATGTGAAACCCGCATGTGGAGCATTCATTTGTGTGGGATGCTCTACCATGTTCATTTCAGTCCTAGCCAAAGAAAGGGCACTAAGCATAGAGTGTGAAAACTGAGTTTCCTTGAGAGCTGCTTGGAAGCCTGATGGTGTGTGAAGTTAGTGAGCCAAATGGAGTTGTTCTACCACAAGAACCACTAGGCTGATTCTTCTTCAATATGCCCTTAACCAACATGCAGTGTTTCCTTGATTGAATTAGCTCTCACACCAATATTTGCGTCTAGAGCCTTTGCATTGAGGGCTATCTGAAAACGGCTGTGGCGCTGAAGTTGCCTGTGAATGTGGAGTTGGTGGCATGTGAAACCCGCATGTGGAGCATTCATTTATGTGGGATGCTCTCCAAGCTTCATTTCAGTATTAGGCACTCAAAGGGCACTAAGCATAGAGTGTGAAAACTGAGTTTCCTTGAGAGCTGCTTGGAAGCCTGATGGTGTGTGAAGTTAGTGAGCCAAATGGAGTTGTTCTCCCACAAGAACCACTCGGCTGATCCTTCTTCAATATGCCCTTCACCAACATGCAGTGTTTCCTTGATTGAATTAGCTCTCACACCAATATTTGCGTCTAGAGCCTTTGCATTGAGGGCTATCTGAAAACGGCTGTGGCGCTGAAGTTGCCTGTGAATGTGGAGTTGGTGGCATGTGAAATAAGCATGTGGAGCATTCGTTTATGTGGGATGCTCTCCAAGCTTCATTTCAGTCCTAGGCACTCAAAGGGCAATAAGCATAGAGTGTGAAAACTGAGTTTCCTTGAGAGCTGCTTGGAAGCCTGATGGTGTGTGAAGTTAGTGAGCCAAATGGAGTTGTTCTCCCACAAGAACCACTCGGCTGATCCTTCTTCAATATGCCCTTAACCAACATGCAGTGTTTCCTTGATTGAATTAGCTCTCACACCAATATTTGCATTTAGAGCCTTTGCATTGAGGGCTATCTGAAAACGGCTGTGGCGCTGAAGTTGCCTGTGAATGTGGAGTTGGTGGCATGTGAAACCCGCATGTGGAGCATTCGTTTGTGTTTGATGCTCTACCAGGTTCATTTCAGTCCTAGCCAAAGAAAGGGCACTAAGCATAGAGTGTGAAAACTGAGTTTCCTTGAGAGCTGCTTGGAAGCCTGATGGTGTGTGAAGTTAGTGAGTCAAATGGAGTTGTTCTCCCACAAGAACCACTCGGCTGATCCTTCTTCAATATGCCCTTCACCAACATGCAGTGTTTCCTTGATTGAATTAGCTCTCACACCAATATTTGCGTCTCGAGCCTTTGCATTGAGGGCTATCTGAAAACGGCTGTGACGCTGAAGTTGCCTGTGAATGTGGAGTTGGTGGCATGTGAAACCCGCATGTGGAGCATTCGTTTGTGTGGGATGCTCTACCAGGTTCATTTCAGTCCTAGCCATACAAAGGGCACTAAGCATAGAGTGTGCAACCTGAGTTTCCTTGAGAGCTGCTTGGAAGCCTGATGGTGTGTGAAGTTAGTGAGCCAAATGGAGTTGTTCTCCCACAAGAACCACTCGGCTGATTCTTCTTCAATATGCCCTTCACCAACATGCAGTGTTTCCTTGATTGAATTAGCTCTCACACCAATATTTGCGTCTAGAGCCTTTGCATTGAGGGCTATCTGAAAACGGCTGTGGCGCTGAAGTTGACTGTGAATGTGGAGTTGGTGGCATGTGAAACCCGCATGTGGAGCATTCGTTTGTGTCGGATGCTCACCAAGCTTCATTTCAGTCCTAGGCACACAAAGAGCACTAAGCATAGAGTGTGAAAACTGAGTTTCCTTGAGAGCTGCTTGGAAGCCTGATGGTGTGTGAAGTTAGTGAGCCAAATGGAGTTGTTCTCCCACAAGAACCACTCGGCTGATCCTTCTTCAATATGCCCTTCACCAACATGCAGTGTCCTTGATTGAATTAGCTCTCACACCAATATTTGCGTCTAGAGCCTTTGCATTGAGGGCTATCTGAAAACGGCTGTGGCGCTGAAGTTGCCTGTGAATGTGGAGTTGGTGGCATGTGAAACCCGCATGTGGAGCATTCGTTTGTGTGGGATGCTCTACCATGTTCATTCCTAGATAATGCACTCAAAGGGCACTAAGAATAGAGTGTGAAAACTGAGTTTCCTTGAGAGCTGCTTGGAAGCCTGATGGTGTGTGAAGTTAGTGAGCCAAATGGAGTTGTTCTACCACAAGAGCCACTCGGCTGATTCTTCTTCAATATGCCCTTCACCAACATGCAGTGTTTCCTTGATTGAATTAGCTCTCACACCAATATTTGCGTCTAGAGCCTTTGCATTGAGGGCTATCTGAAAACGGCTGTGGCGCTGAAGTTGCCTGTGAATGTGGAGTTGGTGGCATGTGAAACCCGCATATGGAGCATTCGTTTGTGTGGGATGCTGACCAAGCTTCATTTCAGTCCTAGGCACACAAAGAGCACTCAGCATAGAGTGTGAAAATTGAGTTTCCTTGAGAGCTGCTTGGAAGCCTGATGGTGTGTGAAGTTAGTGAGCCAAATGGAGTTGTTCTCCCACAAGAACCACTCGGCTGATCCTTCTTCAACATGCCCTTCACCAACATGCAGTGTTTCCTTGATTGAATTAGCTCTCACACCAATATTTGCGTCTAGAGCCTTTGCATTGAGGGCTATCTGAAAACGGCTGTGGCGCTGAAGTTGCCTGTGAATGTGGAGTTGGTGGCATGTGAAACCCGCATGTGGAGCATTCGTTTGTGTGGGATGCTCTACCAGGTTCATTTCAGTCCTAGCCATACAAAGGGCACTAAGCATAGAGTGTGAAAACTGAGTTTCCTTGAGAGCTGCTTGGAAGCCTGATGGTGTGTGAAGTTAGTGAGCCAAATGGAGTTGTTCTCCCACAAGAACCACTCGGCTGATCCTTCTTCAATATGCCCTTCACCAACATGCAGTGTTTCCTTGATTGAATTAGCTCTCACACCAATATTTGCGTCTCGAGCCTTTGCATTGAGGGCTATCTGAAAACGACTGTGGGGCTGAAGTTGCCTGTGAGTGTGGAGTTGGTGGCATGTGAAACCCGCATGTGGAGCATTCATTTGTGTGGGATGCTCTACCAGGTTCATTCCTAGATAAAGCACTCAAAGGGCACTAAGCATAGAGTGTGAAAACTGAGTTTCCTTGAGAGCTGCTTGGAAGCCTGATGGTGTGTGAAGTTAGTGAGCCAAATGGAGTTGTTCTCCCACAAGAACCACTCGGCTGATTCTTCTTCAATATGCCCTTCACCAACATGCAGTGATTACTTGATTGAATTAGCTCTCACACCAATATTTGCGTCTAGAGCCTTTGCATTGAGGGCTATCTGAAAACGGCTGTGGCGCTGAAGTTGCCTGTGAATGTGGAGTTGGTGGCATGTGAAACCCGCAAGTGGAGCATTCGTACGTGTGGGATGCTCTACCATGTTCATTCCTAGATAATGCACTCAAAATGCACTAAGCATAGAGTGTGAAAACTGAGTTTCCTTGAGAGCTGCTTGGAAGCCTGATGGTGTGGTGAAGTTAGTGAGCCAAATGGAGTTGTTCTCCCACAAGAACCACTCGGCTGATTCTTCTTCAATATGGCCCCTTCAGCAACATGCAGTGTTTCCTTGATTGAATTAGCTCTCACACCAATATTTGCGTCTAGAGCCTTTGCATTGAGGGCTATCTGAAAACGGCTGTGGCGCTGAAGTTGCCTGTGAATGTGGAGTTGGTGGCATGTGAAAACCCGCATGTGGAGCATTCGTTTGTGTGGGATGCACTATCAGGTTCATTCCTAGATAATGCACTGAAAGGGCACTAAGCATAGAGTGTGAAAACTGAGTTTCCTTGAGAGCTGCTTGGGAAGCCTGATGGTGTGTGAAGTTAGCGAGCCAAATGGAGTTGTTCTCCCACAAGAACCACTCGGCTGATCCTTCTTCAATATGCCCTTCACCAACATGCAGTGTTTCCTTGATTGAATTAGCTCTCACACCAATATTTGCGTCTACAGCCTTTGCATTGAGGGCTATCTGAAAACGGCTGTGGCGCTGAAGTTGCCTGTGAATGTGGAGTTGGTGGCATGTGAAACCCGCATGTAGAGGATTCGTTTATTTGTAATGCTCTCAAAGCTTCATTTCAGTCCTAGGCACTCAAAGGGCACTAAGAAAGAGTGTGAAAACTGAGTTTCCTTGAGAGCTGCTTGGAAGCCTGATGGTGTGTTAAGTTAGTGAGCCAAATGGAGTTGTTCTCCCACAAGAACCACTCGGCTGATCCTTCTTCAATATGCCCTTCACCAACATGCAGTGTTTCCTTGATTGAATTAGCTCTCACACCAATATTTGCGTCTAGAGCCTTTGCATTGAGGGGCTATCTGAAACGGCTGTGGCGCTGAAGTTGCCTGTGAATGTGGAGTTGGTGGCATGTGAAACCCGCATGTGGAGCATTCGTTTGTGTGGGATGCTGACCAAGCTTCATTTAAGTCCTAGCCATACCAAGGGCACTAAGCATAGAGTGTGAAAACTGAGTTTTCCTTGAGAGCTGCTTGGAAGCCTGATGGTGTGTGAAGTTAGTGAGCCAAATGGAGTTGTTCTCCCACAAGAACCACTCCGGCTGATCCTTCTTCAATATGCCCTTCACCAACATTGCAGTGTTTCCTTGATTGAATTAGCTCTCACACCAATATTTGCGTCTAGAGCCTTTGCATTGAGGGCTATCTGACAACGGCTGTGGCGCTGAAGTTGCCTGTGAATGTGGAATTGGTGGCATGTGAAACCCGCATGTGGAGCATTCGTTTATGTGGGATGCTCTCCAAGCTTCATTTCAGTCCTAGGCACTCAAAGGGCAATAAGCATAGAGTGTGAAAACTGAGTTTCCTTGAGAGCTGCTTGGAAGCCTGATGGTGTGTGAAGTTAGTGAGCCAAATGGAGTTGTTCTACCACAAGAACCACTAGGCTGATTCTTCTTCAATATGCCCTTAACCAACATGCAGTGTTTCCTTGATTGAATTAGCTCTCACACCAATATTTGCGTCTAGAGCCTTTGCATTGAGGGCTATCTGAAAACGGCTGTGGCGCTGAAGTTGCCTGTGAATGTGGAGTTGGTGGCATGTGAAACCCGCATATGGAGCATTCGTTTGTGTGGGATGCTGACCAAGCTTCATTTCAGTCCTAGGCACACAAAGAGCACTCAGCATAGAGTGTGAAAATTGAGTTTCCTTGAGAGCTGCTTGGAAGCCTGATGGGTGTGTGAAGTTAGTGAGCCAAATGGAGTTGTTCTCCCACAAGAACCACTCGGCTGATTCTTCTTCAATATGCCCTTCACCAACATGCAGTGTTTCCTTGATTGAATTAGCTCTCACACAATATTTGCGTCTAGAGCCTTTGCATTGAGGGCTATCTGAAAACGGCTGTGGCGCTGAAGTTGCCTGTGGAATGTGGAGTTGGTGGCATGTGAAACCCGCATGTGGAGCATTCGTTTATGTGGGATGCTCTCCAAGCTTCATTTCAGTATTAGGCACTCAAAGGGCACTAAGCATAGAGTGTGAAAACTGAGTTTCCTTGAGAGCTGCTTGGAAGCCTGATGGTGTGTGAAGTTAGCGAGCCAAATGGAGTTGTTCTCCCACAAGAACCACTCGGCTGATCCTTCTTCAATATGCCCTTCACCAACATGCAGTGTTTCCTTGATTGAATTAGCTCTCACACCAATATTTGCGTCTAGAGCCTTTGCATTGAGGGCTATCTGAAAACGGCTGTGGCGCTGAAGTTGCCTGTGAATGTGGAGTTGGTGGCATGTGAAACCCGCATGTGGAGCATTCGTTTATGTGGGATGCTCTCCAAGCTTCATTTCAGTCCTAGGCACTCAAAGGGCAATAAGCATAGAGTGTGAAAACTGAGTTTCCTTGAGAGCTGCTTGGAAGCCTGATGGTGTGTGAAGTTAGTGAGCCAAATGGAGTTGTTCTCCCACAAGAACCACTCGGCTGATCCTTCTTCAATATGCCCTTAACCAACATGCAGTGTTTCCTTGATTGAATTAGCTCTCACACCAATATTTGCATTTAGAGCCTTTGCATTGAGGGCTATCTGAAAACGGCTGTGGCGCTGAAGTTGCCTGTGAATGTGGAGTTGGTGGCATGTGAAACCCGCATGTGGAGCATTCGTTTGTGTTTGATGCTCTACCAGGTTCATTTCAGTCCTAGCCAAAGAAAGGGCACTAAGCATAGAGTGTGAAAACTGAGTTTCCTTGAGAGCTGCTTGGAAGCCTGATGGTGTGTGAAGTTAGTGAGTCAAATGGAGTTGTTCTCCCACAAGAACCACTCGGCTGATCCTTCTTCAATATGCCCTTCACCAACATGCAGTGTTTCCTTGATTGAATTAGCTCTCACACCAATATTTGCGTCTAGAGCCTTTGCATTGAGGGCTATCTGAAAACGGCTGTGGCGCTGAAGTTGCCTGTGAATGTGGAGTTGGTGGCATGTGAAACCCGCATGTGGAGCATTCGTTTGTGTGGGATGCTCTACCAGGTTCATTTCAGTCCTAGCCATACAAAGGGCACTAAGCATAGAGTGTGAAAACTGAGTTTCCTTGAGAGCTGCTTGGAAGCCTGATGGTGTGTGAAGTTAGTGAGCCAAATGGAGTTGTTCTCCCACAAGAACCACTCGGCTGATTCTTCTTCAATATGCCCTTCACCAACATGCAGTGTTTCCTTGATTGAATTAGCTCTCACACCAATATTTGCGTCTAGAGCCTTTGCATTGAGGGCTATCTGAAAACGGCTGTGGCGCTGAAGTTGCCTGTGAATGTGGAGTTGGTGGCATGTGAAACCCGCATGTGGAGCATTCGTTTGTGTCGGATGCTCACCAAGCTTCATTTCAGTCCTAGGCACACAAAGAGCACTAGGCATAGAGTGTGAAAACTGAGTTTCCTTGAGAGCTGCTTGGAAGCCTGATGGTGTGTGAAGTTAGTGAGCCAAATGGAGTTGTTCTACCACAAGAGCCACTCGGCTGATTCTTCTTCAATATGCCCTTCACCAACATGCAGTGTTTCCTTGATTGAATTAGCTCTCACACCAATATTTGCGTCTAGAGCCTTTGCATTGAGGGCTATCTGGAAACGGCTGTGGCGCTGAAGTTGCCTGTGAATGTGGAGTTGGTGGCATGTGAAACCCGCATATGGAGCATTCGTTTGTGTGGGATGCTGACCAAGCTTCATTTCAGTCCTAGGCACACAAAGAGCACTCAGCATAGAGTGTGCAAATTGAGTTTCCTTGAGAGCTGCTTGGAAGCCTGATGGTGTGTGAAGTTAGTGAGCCAAATGGAGTTGTTCTCCCACAAGAACCACTCGGCTGATCCTTCTTCAACATGCCCTTCACCAACATGCCACTGTTTCCTTGATTGAATTAGCTCTCACACCAATATTTGGCGTCTAGAGCCTTTGCATTGAGGGCTATCTGAAAACGGCTGTGGCGCTGAAGTTGCCTGTGAATGTGGAGTTGGTGGGCATGTGAAACCCGCATGTGGAGCATTCGTTTGTGTGGGATGCTCTACCAGGTTCATTTCAGTCCTAGCCATACAAAGGGCACTAAGCATAGAGTGTGAAAACTGAGTTTTCCTTGAGAGCTGCTTGGAAGCCTGATGGTGTGTGAAGTTAGTGAGCCAAATGGAGTTGTTCTCTCCACAAGAACCACTCGGCTGATCCTTCTACAATATGCCCTTCACCAACATGCAGTGTTTCCTTGATTGAATTAGCTCTCACACCAATATTTGCGTCTAGAGCCTTTGCATTGAGGGCTATCTGAAAACGACTGTGGCGGTCAAGTTGCCTGTGAGTGTGGAGTTGGTGGCATGTGAAACCCGCATGTGGAGCATTCATTTGTGTGGGATGCTCTACCAGGTTCATTCCTAGATAATGCACTCAAAGGGCACTAAGCATAGAGTGTGAAAACTGAGTTTCCTTGAGAGCTGCTTGGAAGCCTGATGGTGTGTGAAGTTAGTGAGCCATATGGAGTTGTTCTCCCACAAGAACCACTCGGCTGATTCTTCTTCAATATGCCCTTCACCAACATGCAGTGATTACTTGATTGAATTAGCTCTCACACCAATATTTGCGTCTAGAGCCTTTGCATTGAGGGCTATCTGAAAACGGCTGTGGCGCTGAAGTTGCCTGTGAATGTGGAGTTGGTGGCATGTGAAACCCGCAAGTGGAGCATTCGTACGTGTGGGATGCCTCTACCATGTTCATTCCTAGATAATGCACTCAAAATGCACTAAGCATAGAGTGTGAAAACTGAGTTTCCTTGAGAGCTGCTTGGAAGCCTGATGGTGTGTGAAGTTAGTGAGCCAAATGGAGTTGTTTCTCCCACAAGAACCACTCGGCTGATTCTTCTTCAATATGCCCTTCAGCAACATGCAGTGTTTCCTTGATTGAATTAGCTCTCACACCAATATTTGCGTCTAGAGCCTTTGCATTGAGGGCTATCTGAAAACGGCTGTGGCGCTGAAGTTGCCTGTGAATGTGGAGTTGGTGGCATGTGAAACCCGCATGTGGAGCATTCGTTTGTGTGGGATGCACTATCAGGTTCATTCCTAGATAATGCACTGAAAGGGCACTAAGCATAGAGTGTGAAAACTGAGTTTCCTTGAGAGCTGCTTGGAAGCCTGATGGTGTGTGAAGTTAGCGAGCCAAATGGAGTTGTTCTCCCACAAGAACCACTCGGCTGATCCTTCTTCAATATGCCCTTCACCAACATGCAGTGTTTCCTTGATTGAATTAGCTCTCACACCAATATTTGCGTCTAGAGCCTTTGCATTGAGGGCTATCTGAAAACGACTGTGGCGCTGAAGTTGCCTGTGAATGTGGAGTTGGTGGCATGTGAGACCCGCATGTGGAGCATTCGTTTGTGTGGGATGCTCTACCAGGTTCATTCCTAGATAATGCACTCAAAGGGCACTAAGCATAGAGTGTGAAAACTGAGTTTCCTTGAGAGCTGCTTGGAAGCCTGATGGTGTGTGAAGTTAGTGAGCCAAATGGAGTTGTTCTCCCACAAGAACCACTCGGCTGATCCTTCTTCAATATGCCCTTCACCAACATGCAGTGTTTCCTTGATTGAATTAGCTCTCACACCAATATTTGCGTCTAGAGCCTTTGCATTGAGGGCTATCTGAAAACGGCTGTGGCGCTGAAGTTGACTGTGAATGTGGAGTTGGTGGCATGTGAAACCCGCATGTGGAGTATTCGTTTATGTGGGATGCTCTCCAAGCTTCGTTTCAGTCCTAGGCACTCAAAGGGCACTAAGCATAGAGTGTGAAAACTGAGTTTCCTTGAGAGCTGCTTGGGAGACTGATGGTGTGTGAAGTTAGTGAGCCAAATGGAGGTTGTTCTCCCACAAGAACCACTCGGCTGATCCTTCTTCAATATGCCCTTCACCAACATGCAGTGTTTCCTTGATTGAATTAGCTCTCACACCAATATTTGCATTTAGAGCCTTTGCATTGAGGGCTATCTGAAAACGGCTGTGGCGCTGAAGTTGCCTGTGAATGTGGAGTTGGTGGCATGTGAAACCCGCAGGTGGAGCATTCGTACGTGTGGGATGCTCTATCATGTTCATTCCTAGATAATGCACTCAAAGGGCACTAAGCATAGAGTGTGAAAACTGAGTTTCCTTGAGAGCTGCTTGGAAGCCTGATGGTGTGTGAAGTTAGTGAGGCCAAATGGAGTTGTTCTCCCACAAGAACCACTCGGCTGATCCTTCTTCAATATGCCCTTCACCAACATGCAGTGTTTCCTTGATTCAATTAGCTCTCACACCAATATTTGCGTCTAGAGGCCTTTGCATTGAGGGCTATCTGAAAACGGCTGTGGCGCTGAAGTTGCCTGTGAATGTGGAGTTGGTGGCATGTGAAACCCGCATGTGGAGCATTCGTTTATGTGGGATGCTCTACCAGCTTCATTTCAGTCCTAGGCACTCAAAGGGCACTAAGCATAGAGTGTGAAAACTGAGTTTCCTTGAGAGCTGCTTGGAAGCCTGATGGTGTGTGAAGTTAGTGAGCCAAATGGAGTTGTTCTCCCACAAGAACCACTCGGCTGATTCTTCTTCAATATGCCCTTTCACCAACATGCAGTGTTTCCTTGATTGAATTAGCTCTCACACCAATATTTGCGTCTAGAGCCTTTGCATTGAGGGCTATCTGAAAACGGCTGTGGCGCTGAAGTTGCCTGTGAATGTGGAGTTGGTGGCATGTGAAACCCGCATGTGGAGCATTCGTTTGTGTGGGATGCTCTACCACGTTCATTCCTAGATAATGCACTCAAAGGGCACTAAGCATAGAGTGTGAAAACTGAGTTTCCTTGAGAGCTGCTTGGAAGCCTGATGGTGTGTGAAGTTAGTGAGCCAAATGGAGTTGTTCTCCCACAAGAACCACTCGGCTGATCCTTCTTCAATATGCCCTTCACCAACATGCAGTGTTTCCTTGATTGAATTAGCTCTCACACCAATATTTGCGTCTAGAGCCTTTGCATTGAGGGCTATCTGAAAACGGCTGTGGCGCTGAAGTTGCCTGTGAATGTGGAGTTGGTGGCATGTGAAACCCGCATGTGGAGCATTCGTTTGTTGTGGGATGCTCTACCAGATTCATTTCAGACCTAGCCATACAAAGGGCACTAAGCATACACTGTGAAAACTGAGTTTCCTTGAGGGCTGCTTGGAAGCCTGATGGTGTGTGAAGTTAGTGAGCCAAATGGAGTTGTTCTCCCACAAGAACCACTCGGCTGATCCTTCTTCAATATGCCCTTCACCAACATGCAGTGTTTCCTTGATTGAATTAGCTCTCACACCAATAATTTGCGTCTAGAGCCTTTTGCATTGAGGGCTATCTGAAAACGGCTGTGGCGCTGAAGTTGCCTGTGAATGTGGAGTTGGTGGCATGTGAAACCCGCATGTGGAGCATTCGTTTATGTGGGATGCTCTACCAGGTTCATTCCTAGATAATGCACTCAAAGGGCACTAAGCATAGAGTGTGAAAACTGAGTTTCCTTGAGAGCTGCTTGGAAGCCTGATGGTGTGTGAAGTTAGTGAGGCCAAATGGAGTTGTTCTCCCACAAGAACCACTCGGCTGATCCTTCTTCAATATGCCTTCACCAACATGCAGTGTTTCCTTGATTGAATTAGCTCTCACACCAATATTTGCGTCTAGAGCCTTTGCATTGAGGGCTATCTGAAAACGGCTGTGGCGCTGAAGTTGCCTGTGAATGTGGAGTTGGTGGCATGTGAAACCCGCATGTGGAGCATTCGTTTGTGTGGGATGCTCTACCAGATTCATTTCAGACCTAGCCATACAAAGGGGCACTAAGCATACAGTGTGAAAACTGAGTTTCCTTGAGGGCTGCTTGGAAGCCTGATGGTGTGTGAAGTTAGTGAGCCAAATGGAGTTGTTCTCCCACAAGAACCACTCGGCTGATCCTTCTTCAATATGCCCTTCACCAACATGCAGTGTTTCCTTGATTGAATTAGCTCTCACACCAATATTTGCGTCTAGAGCCTTTGCATTGAGGGCTATCTGAAAACGGCTGTGGCGCTGAAGTTGCCTGTGAATGTGGAGTTGGTGGCATTGTGAAACCCGCATGTGGAGCATTCGTTTATGTGTGGGATGCTCTCCAAGCTTCATTTCAGTCCTAGGCACTCAAAGGGCACTAAGCATAGAGTGTGAAAACTGAGTTTCCTTGAGAGCTGCTTGGAAGCCTGATGGTGTGTGAAGTTAGTGAGCCAAATGGAGTTGTTCTCCCACAAGAACCACTCGGGCTGATCCTTCTTCAATATGCCCTTCACCAACATGCAGTGTTTCCTTGATTGAATTAG
>NW_026696632.1:0-25171 GCF_030435755.1 Ochotona princeps | reverse complement strand
TAGGGCACTAAGCATAGAGTGTGAAAACTCAGTTCCTTGAGAGCTGCTTGGAAGCCTGATGGTGTGTGAAGTTAGTGAGCCAAATGGAGTTGTTCTCCCACAAGAACCACTCGGCTGATCCTTCTTCAATATGCCCTTCACCAACATGCAGTGTTTCCTTGATTGAATTAGCTCTCACACCAATATTTGCGTCTAGAGCCTTTGCATTGAGGGCTATCTGAAAACGGCTGTGGCACTGAAGTTGCCTGTGAATGTGGAGTTGGTGGCATGTGACTCCCGCATGTGGAGCATTCGTTTGTGTGGGATGCTCACCAAGCTTCATTTCAGTCCTAGGCACTCAAAGGGCACTAAGCATAGAGTGTGAAAACTCAGTTTCCTTGAGAGCTGCTTGGAAGCCTGATGGTGTGTGAAGTTAGTGAGCCAAATGGAGTTGTTCTCCACAAGAACCACTCGGCTGATCCTTCTTCAATATGCCCTCACCAACATGCAGTGTTTCCTTGATTGAATGTAGCTCTCACACCAATATTTGCGTCTAGAGCCTTTGCATTGAGGGCTATCTGAAAACGGCTGTGGCGCTGCAGTTGCCTGTGAATGTGGAGTTGGTCGCATGTGACTCCCGCATGTGGAGCATTCGTTTGTGTGGGATGCTCACCAAGCTTCATTTCAGTCCTAGGCACTCAAAGGGCACTAAGCATAGAGTGTGAAAACTGAGTTTCCGTGAGAGCTGCTTGGAAGCCTGATGGTGTGTGAAGTTAGTGAGCCAAATGGAGTTGTTCTCCCACAAGAACCACTCGGCTGATCCTTCTTCAATATGCCCTTCACCAACATGCAGTGTTTCCTTGATTGAATTAGCTCTCACACCAATATTTGCGTCTAGAGCCTTTGCATTGAGGCCTATCTGAAAACGGCTGTGGCGCTGAAGTTGCCTGTGAATGTGAAGTTGGTGGCATGTGAAACCCGCATGTGGAGCATTCGTTTGTGTGAGATGCTCTACCAATTTCATTCCTAGATAATGCACTCAAAGGGCACTAAGCATAGAGTGTGAAAACTGAGTTTCCTTGAGAGCTGCTTGGAAGCCTGATGGTGTGTGAAGTTAGTGAGCCAAATGGAGTTTGTTCTCCCACAAGAACCACTCGGCTGATCCTTCTTCAATATGCCCTTCACCAACATGCAGTGTTTCCTTGATTGAATTAGCTCTCACACCAATATTGGGTCTAGAGCCTTTGCTATTGAGGGCTATCTGAAAACGGCTGTGGCGCTGAAGTTGCTGTGAATGTGGAGTTGGTGGCATGTGAAACCCGCATGTGGAGCATTCGTTTGTGTGGGATGCTCACCAAGCTTCATTTCAGTCCTAGGCACTCCAAGGGCACTAAGCATAGAGTGTGAAAACTGAGTTTCCTTGAGAGCTGCTTAGAAGCCTGATGGTGTGTGAAGTTAGTGATCCAAATGGAGTTGTTCTCCCACAGAACCACTCGGCTGATCTTCTTCAATATGCCCTTCACCAACATGCAGTGTTTCCTTGATTGAATTAGCTCTCACACCAATATTTGCATCTAGAGCCTTTGCATTGAGGGCTATCTGAAAACGGCTGTGGCGCTGAAGTTGCCTGTGAATGTGGAGTTGGCATGTGAAACCCGCATGTGGAGCATTCGTTTGTGTGGGATGCTCTACCAGGTTCATTCCTAGATAATGCACTCAAAGGGCACTAAGCATAGAGTGTGAAAACTGAGTTTCCTTGAGAGCTGCTTGCAAGCCTGATGGTGTGTGAAGTTAGTGAGCCCAAATGGAGTTGTTCTCCCACAAGAACCACTCGGCTGATCCTTCTTCAATATGCCCTTCACCAACATGCAGTGTTTCCTTGATTGAATTAGCTCTCACACCAATATTTGCGTCTAGAGCCTTTGCATTGAGGGCTATCTGAAAACGGTTGTGGCGCTGAAGTTGCCTGTGAAATGTGGAGTTGGTCGCATGTGAAACCCGCATGTGGAGCATTCGTTTGTGTGGGATGCTCACCAAGCTTCATTTCAGTCCTAGGCACTCAAAAGGGCACTAAGCATAGAGTGTGAAAACTGAGTTTCCTTGAGAGCTGCTTGGAAGCCTGATGGTGTGAAGTTATTGAGCCAAATGGAGTTGTTCTCCCACAAGAACCTCTGGCTGATCCTTCTTCAATATGCCCTTCACCAACATGCAGTGTTTTCCTTGATTGAATTAGCTCTCACACCAATATTTGCGTCTAGAGCCTTTGCATTGAGGGCTATCTGAAAACGGCTGTGGCACTGAAGTTGCCTGTGAATGTGGAGTAGGTGGCATGTGAAACCCGCATGTGGAGCATTCGTTTGTGTGGGATGCTCACCAAGCTTCATTTCAGTCCTAGGCACTCAAAGGGAACTAAGCATAGAGTGTGGAAACTGGTTTCCTTGAGAGCTGCTTGGAAGCCTGATGGTGTGAAGTTATTGAGCCAAATGGAGTTGTTCTCCCACAAGAACCTCTGGCTGATCCTTCTTCAATATGCCCTTCACCACATGCAGTGTTTCCTTGATTGAATTAGCTCTCACACCAATATTTGCGTCTAGAGCCTTTGCATTGAGGGCTATCTGAAAACGGCTGTGGCGCTGCAGTTGCCTGTGAATGTGGAGTGGTTGGCACGTGAAACCCGCATGTGGAGCATTCGTTTGTGTGGGATGCTCTACCAATTTCATTCCTAGATAATGCACTCAAAGGGCACTAAGCATAGAGTGTGAAAACTGAGTTTCCTTGAGAGCTGCTTGGAAGCCTGATGGTGTGTGAAGTTTAGTGAGCCAAATGGAGTTGTTCTCCCACAAGAACCACTTGGCTGATCCTTCTTCAATATGCCCTTCACCAACATGCAGTGTTTCCTTGATTGAATTAGCTCTCACACCAATATTTGCGTCTAGAGCCTTTGCATTGAGGGCTATCTGAAAACGGCTGTGGCGCTGCAGTTGCCTGTGAATGTGGAGTTGGTGGCACGTGAAACTAGCTTCATTGCAGTCCTAGGCACTCAAAGGGCACTAAGCATAGAGTGTGAAAACTGAGTTTCCTTGAGAGCTGCTTGGAAGCCTGATGGTGTGTGAAGTTAGTGAGCCAAATGGAGTTGTCCTCCCACAAGAACCACTCGGCTGATCCTTCTTCAATATGCCCTTCACCAACATGCAGTGTTTCCTTGATTGAATTAGCTCTCACACCAATATTTGGGTCTAGAGCCTTTGCATTGAGGGCTATCTGAAAACGGCTGTGGCGCTGAAGTTGCCTGTGAATGTGGAGTTGGTGGCATGTGAAACCCGCATGTGGAGCATTCGTTTGTGTGGGATGCTCTACCAATTTCATTCCTAGATAATGCACTCAAAGGGCACTAAGCATAGAGTGTGAAAACTGAGTTTCCTTGAGAGCTGCTTGGAAGCCTGATGGTGTGTGAAGTTAGTGAGCCAAATGGAGTTGTTCTCCCACAAGAACCACTCGGCTGATCCTTCTTCAATATGCCCTTCACCAACATGCAGTGTTTCCTTGATTGAATTAGCTCTCACACCAATATTTGCGTCTAGAGACTTTGCATTGAGGCCTATCTGAAAACGGCTGTGGTGCTGCAGTTTCCTGTGAATGTGGAGTTGGTGGCATGTGACTCCCGCATGTGGAGCATTGGTTTGTGTGGGATGCTCACCAAGCTTCATTTCAGTCCTAGGCACTCCAAGGGCACTAAGCATAGAGTGTGAAAACTGAGTTTCCTTGAGAGCTGCTTGGAAGCCTGATGGTGTGTGAAGTTATTGAGCCAAATGGAGTTGTTCTCCCACAAGAACCACTCGGCTGATCCTTCTTCAATATGCCCTTCACCAACATGCAGTGTTTCCTTGATTGAATTAGCTCTCACACCAATATTTGCGTCTAGAGCCTTTGCATTGAGGGCTATCTGAAAACGGCTGTGGCGCTGAAGTTGCCTGTGAATGTGGAGTTGGTGGCATGTGAAACCCGCATGTGGAGCATTCCTTTGTGTGGGATGCTCACCAAGCTTCATTTCAGTCATAGGCATTCAAAGCGCACTAAGCATAGAGTGTGAAAACTGAGTTTCCTTGAGAGCTGCTTGGAAGCCTGATGGTGTGTGAAGTTAGTGAGCCAAATGGAGTTGTTCTCCTACAAGAACCACTCGGCTGATCCTTCTTCAATATGCCCTTCACCAACATGCAGTGTTTCCTTGATTGAATTAGCTCTCACACCAATATTTGGGTCTAGAGCCTTTGCATTGAGGGCTATCTGAAAACGGCTGTGGCGCTGAAGTTGCCTGTGAATGTGGAGTTGGTGGCATGTGAAACCCGCATGTGGAGCATTCGTTTGTGTGGGATGCTCTACCAATTTCATTCCTAGATAATGCACTCAAAGGGCACTAAGCATAGAGTGTGAAAACTCAGTTTCCTTGAGAGCTGCTTGGAAGCCTGATGGTGTGTGAAGTTAGTGAGCCAAATGGAGTTGTTCTCCCACAAGAACCACTCGGCTGATCCTTCTTCAATATGCCCTTCACCAACATGCAGTGTTTCCTTGATTGAATTAGCTCTCACACCAATATTTGCGTCTAGAGACTTTGCATTGAGGCCTATCTGAAAACGGCTGTGGTGCTGCAGTTTCCTGTGAATGTGGAGTTGGTGGCATGTGACTCCCGCATGTGGAGCATTGGTTTGTGTGGGATGCTCACCAAGCTTCATTTCAGTCCTAGGCACTCCAAGGGCACTAAGCATAGAGTGTGAAAACTGAGTTTCCTTGAGAGCTGCTTGGAAGCCTGATGGTGTGTGAAGTTATTGAGCCAAATGGAGTTGTTCTCCCACAAGAACCACTCGGCTGATCCTTCTTCAATATGCCCTTCACCAACATGCAGTGTTTCCTTGATTGAATTAGCTCTCACACCAATATTTGCGTCTAGAGCCTTTGCATTGAGGGCTATCTGAAAACGGCTGTGGCGCTGAAGTTGCCTGTGAATGTGGAGTTGGTGGCATGTGAAACCCGCATGTGGAGCATTCCTTTGTGTGGGATGCTCACCAAGCTTCATTTCAGTCATAGGCATTCAAAGCGCACTAAGCATAGAGTGTGAAAACTGAGTTTCCTTGAGAGCTGCTTGGAAGCCTGATGGTGTGTGAAGTTAGTGAGCCAAATGGAGTTGTTCTCCTACAAGAACCACTCGGCTGATCCTTCTTCAATATGCCCTTCACCAACATGCAGTGTTTCCTTGATTGAATTAGCTCTCACACCAATATTTGGGTCTAGAGCCTTTGCATTGAGGGCTATCTGAAAACGGCTGTGGCGCTGAAGGTGCCTGTGAATGTGAAGTTGGTGGCATGTGAAACCCGCATGTGGAGCATTCGTTTGTGTGAGATGCTCTACCAATTTCATTCCTAGATAATGCACTCAAAGGGCACTAAGCATAGAGTGTGAAAACTGAGTTTCCTTGAGAGCTGCTTGGAAGCCTGATGGTGTGTGAAGTTAGTGAGCCAAATGGAGTTGTTCTCCCACAAGAACCACTCGGCTGATCCTTCTTCAATATGCCCTTCACCAACATGCAGTGTTTCCTTGATTGAATTAGCTCTCACACCAATATTTGCGTCTAGAGCCTTTGCATTGAGGGCTATCTGAAAACGGCTGTGGCGCTGAAGTTGCCCTGTGAATGTGGAGTTGGTGGCATGTGAAACCCGCATGTGGAGCATTCGTTTGTGTGGGATGCTCACCAAGCTTCATTTCAGTCCTAGGCACTCAAAGGGCACTAAGCATAGAGTGTGAAAACTGAGTTTCCGTGAGAGCTGCTTGGAAGCCTGATGGTGTGTGAAGTTAGTGAGCCAAATGGAGTTGTTCTCCCACAAGAACCACTCGGCTGATCCTTCTTCAATATGCCCTTCACCAACATGCAGTGTTTCCTTGATGGAATTAGCTCTCACACCAATATTTGCGTCTAGAGTCTTTGCATTGAGGGCTATCTGAAAACGGCTGTGGCGCTGCAGTTGCCTGTGAATGTGGAGTTGGTGGCACGTGAAACCCGCATGTGGAGCATTCGTTTGTGTGCGATGCTCTACCAATTTCATTCCTAGATAATGCACTCAAAGGGCACTAAGCATAGAGTGTGAAAACTGAGTTTCCTTGAGAGCTGCTTGGAAGCCTGATGGTGTGTGAAGTTAGTGAGCCAAATGGAGTTGTTCTCCCACAAGAACCTCTGGCTGATCCTTCTTCAATATGCCCTTCACCAACATGCAGTGTTTCCTTGATTGAATTAGCTCTCACACCAATATTTGCGTCTAGAGCCTTTGCATTGAGGCCTATCTGAAAACGGCTGTGGTGCTGCAGTTTCCTGTGAATGTGGAGTTGGTGGCATGTGACTCCCGCATGTGGAGCATTCGTTTGTGTGGGATGCTCACCAAGCTTCATTTCAGTCCTAGGCACTCCAAGGGCACTAAGCATAGAGTGTGAAAACTGAGTTTCCTTGAGAGCTGCTTGGAAGCCTGATGGTGTGTGAAGTTATTGAGCCAAATGGAGTTGTTCTCCCACAAGAAACTCTGGCTGATCCTTCTTCAATATGCCCTTCACCAACATGCAGTGTTTCCTTGATTGAATTAGCTCTCACACCAATATTTGCGTCTAGAGCCTTTGCATTGAGGGCTATCTGAAAACGGCTGTGGCGCTGAAGTTGCCTGTGAATGTGGAGTTGGTGGCATGTGAAACCCGCATGTGGAGCATTCCTTTGTGTGGGATGCTCACCAAGCTTCATTTCAGTCATAGGCATTCAAAGGGCACTAAGCATAGAGTGTGAAAACTCAGTTTCCTTGAGAGCTGCTTGGAAGCCTGATGGTGTGTGAAGTTAGTGAGCCAAATGGAGTTGTTCTCCCACAAGAACCACTCGGCTGATCCTTCTTCAATATGCCCTTCACCAACATGCAGTGTTTCCTTGATTGAATTAGCTCTCACACCAATATTTGCGTCTAGAGCCTTTGCATTGAGGGCTATCTGAAAACGGCTGTGGCGCTGCAGTTGCCTGTGAATGTGGAGTTGGTCGCATGTGACTCCCGCATGTGGAGCATTCGTTTGTGTGGGATGCTCACCAAGCTTCATTTCAGTCCTAGGCACTCAAAGGGCACTAAGCATAGAGTGTGAAAACTCAGTTTCCGTGAGAGCTGCTTGGAAGCCTGATGGTGTGTGAAGTTAGTGAGCCAAATGGAGTTGTTCTCCCACAAGAACCACTCGGCTGATCCTTCTTCAATATGCCCTTCACCAACATGCAGTGTTTCCTTGATTGAATTAGCTCTCACACCAATATTTGCGTCTAGAGCCTTTGCATTGAGGGCTATCTGAAAACGGCTGTGGCGCTGCAGTTGCCTGTGAATGTGGAGTTGGTGGCATGTGAAACCCGCATGTGGAGCATTCGTTTGTGTGGGATGCTCACCAAGCTTCATTTCAGTCCTAGGCACTCAAAGGGCACTAAGCATAGAGTGTGAAAACTGAGTTTCCGTGAGAGCTGCTTGGAAGCCTGATGGTGTGTGAAGTTAGTGAGCCAAATGGAGTTGTTCTCCCACAAGAACCACTCGGCTGATCCTTCTTCAATATGCCCTTCACCAACATGCAGTGTTTCCTTGATGGAATTAGCTCTCACACCAATATTTGCGTCTAGAGCCTTTGCATTGAGGGCTATCTGAAAACGGCTGTGGCGCTGCAGTTGCCTGTGAATGTGGAGTTGGTGGCACGTGAAACCCGCATGTGGAGCATTCGTTTGTGTGGGATGCTCTACCAATTTCATTCCTAGATAATGCACTCAAAGGGCACTAAGCATAGAGTGTGAAAACTGAGTTTCCTTGAGAGCTGCTTGGAAGCCTGATGGTGTGTGAAGTTAGTGAGCCAAATGGAGTTGTTCTCCCACAAGAACCACTCGGCTGATCCTTCTTCAATATGCCCTTCACCAACATGCAGTGTTTCCTTGATTGAATTAGCTCTCACACCAAGATTTGCGTCTAGAGCCTTTGCATTGAGGGCTATCTGAAAACGGCTGTGGCGCTGCAGTTGCCTGTGAATGTGGAGTTGGTGCCATGTGAAACCCGCATGTGGAGCATTCGTTTGTGTGGGATGCTCACCAAGCTTCATTTCAGTCCTAGGCACTCAAAGGGCACTAAGCATAGAGTGTGAAAACTGAGTTTCCGTGAGAGCTGCTTGGAAGCCTGATGGTGTGTGAAGTTAGTGAGCCAAATGGAGTTGTTCTCCCACAAGAACCACTCGGCTGATCCTTCTTCAATATGCCCTTCACCAACATGCAGTGTTTCCTTGATTGAATTAGCTCTCACACCAATATTTGCGTCTAGAGTCTTTGCATTGAGGGCTATCTGAAAACGGCTGTGGCGCTGCAGTTGCCTGTGAATGTGGAGTTGGTGGCATGTGAAACCCGCATGTGGAGCATTCGTTTGTGTGGGATGCTCTACCAGGTTCATTCCTAGATAATGCACTCAAAGGGCAATAAGCATAGAGTGTGAAAACTGAGTTTCCTTGAGAGCTGCTTGGAAGCCTGATGGTGTGTGAAGTTAGTGAGCCAAATGGAGTTGTTCTCCCCCAAGAACCACTCGGCTGATCCTTCTTCAATATGCCCTTCACCAACATGCAGTGTTTCCTTGATTGAATTAGCTCTCACACCAATATTTGCGTCTAGAGCCTTTGCTTTGAGGGCTATCTGAAAACGGCTGTGGCGCTGCAGTTGCCTGTGAATGTGGAGTTGGTGGCATGTGAAACCCGCATGTGGAGCATTCGTTTGTGTGGGATGCTCACCAAGCTTCATTTCAGTCCTAGGCACTCCAAGGGCACTAAGCATAGAGTGTGAAAACTGAGTTTCCTTGAGAGCTGCTTGGAAGCCTGATGGTGTGTGAAGTTAGTGAGCCAAATGGAGTTGTTCTCCCACAAGAACCACTCGGCTGATCCTTCTTCAATATGCCCTTCACCAACATGCAGTGTTTCCTTGATTGAATTAGCTCTCACACCAATATTTGCGTCTAGAGCCTTTGCATTGAGGGCTATCTGAAAACGGCTGTGGCGCTGAAGTTGCCTGTGAATGTGGAGTTGGTGGCATGTGAAACCCGCATGTGGAGCATTCGTTTGTGTGCGATGCTCTACCAGGTTCATTCCTAGATAATGCACTCAAAGGGCACTAAGCATAGAGTGTGAAAACTGAGTTTCCTTGAGAGCTGCTTGGAAGCCTGATGGTGTGTGAAGTTAGTGAGCCAAATGGAGTTGTTCTCCCACAAGAACCACTCGGCTGATCCTTCTTCAATATGCCCTTCACCAACATGCAGTGTTTCCTTGATTGAATTAGCTCTCACACCAATATTTGCGTCTAGAGCCTTTGCATTGAGGGCTATCTGAAAACGGCTGTGGCGCTGCAGTTGCCTGTGAATGTGGAGTTGGTCGCATGTGACTCCCGCATGTGGAGCATTCGTTTGTGTGGGATGCTCACCAAGCTTCATTTCAGTCCTAGGCACTCAAAGGGCACTAAGCATAGAGTGTGAAAACTGAGTTTCCTTGAGAGCTGCTTGGAAGCCTGATGGTGTGTGAAGTTAGTGAGCCAAATGGAGTTGTTCTCCCACAAGAACCACTCGGCTGATCCTTCTTCAATATGCCCTTCACCAACATGCAGTGTTTCCTTGATTGAATTAGCTCTCACACCAATATTTGCGTCTAGAGCCTTTGCATTGAGGGCTATCTGAAAACGGCTGTGGCGCTGAAGTTGCCTGTGAATGTGGAGTTGGTGGCATGTGAAACCCGCATGTGGAGCATTCGTTTGTGTGGGATGCTCTACCAGCTTCATTCCTAGATAATGCACTCCAAGGGCACTAAGCATAGAGTGTGAAAACTGAGTTTCCTTGAGAGCTGCTTGGAAGCCTGATGGTGTGTGAAGTTAGTGAGCCAAATGGAGTTGTTCTCCCACAAGAACCACTCGGCTGATCCTTCTTCAATATGCCCTTCACCAACATGCAGTGTTTCCTTGATTGAATTAGCTCTCACACCAATATTTGCGTCTAGAGCCTTTGCATTGAGGGCTATCTGAAAACGGCTGTGGCGCTGAAGTTGCCTGTGAATGTGGAGTTGGTGGCATGTGAAACCCGCATGTGGAGCATTCGTTTGTGTGGGATGCTCACCAAGCTTCATTTCAGTCCTAGGCACTCAAAGGGCACTAAGCATAGAGTGTGAAAACTGAGTTTCCTTGAGAGCTGCTTGGAAGCCTGATGGTGTGTGAAGTTATTGAGCCAAATGGAGTTGTTCTCCCACAAGAACCTCTGGCTGATCCTTCTTCAATATGCCCTTCACCAACATGCAGTGTTTCCTTGATTGAATTAGCTCTCACACCAATATTTGCGTCTAGAGCCTTTGCATTGAGGGCTATCTGAAAACGGCTGTGGCGCTGAAGTTGCCTGTGAATGTGGAGTTGGTGGCATGTGAAACCCGCATGTGGAGCTTTCGTTTGTGTGCGATGCTCTACCAGCTTCATTCCTAGATAATGCACTCAAAGGGCACTAAGCATAGAGTGTGAAAACTGAGTTTCCTTGAGAGCTGCTTGGAAGCCTGATGGTGTGTGAAGTTAGTGAGCCAAATGGAGTTGTTCTCCCACAAGAACCACTCGGCTGATCCTTCTTCAATATGCCCTTCACCAACATGCAGTGTTTCCTTGATTGAATTAGCTCTCACACCAATATTTGCGTCTAGAGCCTTTGCATTGAGGGCTATCTGAAAACGGCTGTGGCACTGAAGTTGCCTGTGAATGTGGAGTTGGTGGCATGTGAAACCCGCATGTGGAGCATTCGTTTGTGTGCGATGCTCTACCAGCTTCATTCCTAGATAATGCACTCAAAGGGCACTAAGCATAGAGTGTGAAAACTGAGTTTCCTTGAGAGCTGCTTGGAAGCCTGATGGTGTGTGAAGTTAGTGAGCCAAATGGAGTTGTTCTCCCACAAGAACCACTCGGCTGATCCTTCTTCAATATGCCCTTCACCAACATGCAGTGTTTCCTTGATTGAATTAGCTCTCACACCAATATTTGCGTCTAGAGCCTTTGCATTGAGGGCTATCTGAAAACGGCTGTGGCGCTGAAGTTGCCTGTGAATGTGGAGTTGGTGGCATGTGAAACCCGCATGTGGAGTATTCGTTTGTGTGGGATGCTCACCAAGCTTCATTTCAGTCCTAGGCACTCAAAGGGCACTAAGCATAGAGTGTGAAAACTGAGTTTCCTTGAGAGCTGCTTGGAAGCCTGATGGTGTGTGAAGTTAGTGAGCCAAATGGAGTTGTTCTCCCACAAGAACCTCTGGCTGATCCTTCTTCAATATGCCCTTCACCAACATGCAGTGTTTCCTTGATGGAATTAGCTCTCACACCAATATTTGCGTCTCGAGCCTTTGCATTGAGGGCTATCTGAAAACGGCTGTGGCACTGAAGTTGCCTGTGAATGTGGAGTAGGTGGCATGTGAAACCCGCATGTGGAGCATTCGTTTGTGTGGGATGCTCACCAAGCTTCATTTCAGTCCTAGGCACTCAAAGGGCACTAAGCATAGAGTGTGGAAACTGAGTTTCCTTGAGAGCTGCTTGGAAGCCTGATTGTGTGTGAAGTTATTGAGCCAAATGGAGTTGTTCTCCCACAAGAACCTCTGGCTGATCCTTCTTCAATATGCCCTTCACCAACATGCAGTGTTTCCTTGATTGAATTAGCTCTCACACCAATATTTGCGTCTAGAGCCTTTGCATTGAGGGCTATCTGAAAACGGCTGTGGCGCTGAAGTTGCCTGTGAATGTGGAGTTGGTGGCACGTGAAACCCGCATGTGGAGCATTCGTTTGTGTGGGATGCTCACCAAGCTTCATTTCAGTCCTAGGCACTCAAAGGGCACTAAGCATAGAGTGTGAAAACTGAGTTTCCTTGAGAGCTGCTTGGAAGCCTGATGGTGTGTGAAGTTATTGAGCCAAATGGAGTTGTTCTCCCACAAGAACCTCTGGCTGATCCTTCTTCAATATGCCCTTCACCAACATGCAGTGTTTCCTTGATTGAATTAGCTCTCACACCAATATTTGCGTCTAGAGCCTTTGCATTGAGGGCTATCTGAAAACGTCTGTGGCGCTGCAGTTGCCTGTGAATGTGGAGTTGGTGGCACGTGAAACCCGCATGTGGAGCATTCGTTTGTGTGGGATGCTCTACCAATTTCATTCCTAGATAATGCACTCAAAGGGCACTAAGCATAGAGTGTGAAAACTGAGTTTCCTTGAGAGCTGCTTGGAAGCCTGATGGTGTGTGAAGTTAGTGAGCCAAATGGAGTTGTTCTCCCACAAGAACCACTCGGCTGATCCTTCTTCAATATGCCCTTCACCAACATGCAGTGTTTCCTTGATGGAATTAGCTCTCACACCAATATTTGCGTCTAGAGCCTTTGCATTGAGGGCTATCTGAAAACGGCTGTGGCGCTGAAGTTGCCTGTGAATGTGGAGTTGGTGGCACGTGAAACCCGCATGTGGAGCATTCGTTTGTGTGGGATGCTCTACCAATTTCATTCCTAGATAATGCACTCAAAGGGCACTAAGCATAGAGTGTGAAAACTGAGTTTCCTTGAGAGCTGCTTGGAAGCCTGATGGTGTGTGAAGTTAGTGAGCCAAATGGAGTTGTTCTCCCACAAGAACCACTCGGCTGATCCTTCTTCAATATGCCCTTCACCAACATGCAGTGTTTCCTTGATTGAATTAGCTCTCACACCAATATTTGCGTCTAGAGCCTTTGCATTGAGGGCTATCTGAAAACGGCTGTGGCGCTGAAGTTGCCTGTGAATGTGGAGTTGGTGGCACGTGAAACCCGCATGTGGAGCATTCGTTTGTGTGGGATGCTCTACCAATTTCATTCCTAGATAATGCACTCAAAGGGCACTAAGCATAGAGTGTGAAAACTGAGTTTCCTTGAGAGCTGCTTGGAAGCCTGATGGTGTGTGAAGTTAGTGAGCCAAATGGAGTTGTTCTCCCACAAGAACCACTCGGCTGATCCTTCTTCAATAGGCCCTTCACCAACATGCAGTGTTTCCTTGATTGAATTAGCTCTCACACCAATATTTGCGTCTAGAGCCTTTGCATTGAGGGCTATCTGAAAACGGCTGTGGCGCTGAAGTTGCCTGTGAATGTGGAGTTGGTGGCATGTGAAACCCGCATGTGGAGCATTCGTTTGTGTGGGATGCTCACCAAGCTTCATTTCAGTCCTAGGCACTCAAAGGGCACTAAGCATAGAGTGTGAAAACTCAGTTTCCGTGAGAGCTGCTTGGAAGCCTGATGGTGTGTGAAGTTAGTGAGCCAAATGGAGTTGTTCTCCCACAAGAACCACTCGGCTGATCCTTCTTCAATATGCCCTTCACCAACATGCAGTGTTTCCTTGATGGAATTAGCTCTCACACCAATATTTGCGTCTAGAGCCTTTGCATTGATTGCTATCTGAAAACGGCTGTGGCGCTGAAGTTGCCTGTGAATGTGGAGTTGGTGGCATGTGAAACCCGCATGTGGAGCATTCGTTTGTGTGGGATGCTCTACCAGGTTCATTCCTAGAAAATGCACTCAAAGGGCACTAAGCATAGAGTGTGAAAACTGAGTTTCCTTGAGAGCCGCTTGGAAGCCTGATGGTGTGTGAAGTTAGTGAGCCAAATGGAGTTTTTCTCCCACAAGAACCACTCGGCTGATCCTTCTTCAATATGCCCTTCACCAACATGCAGTGTTTCCTTGATTGAATTAGCTCTCACACCAATATTTGCGTCTAGAGCCTTTGCATTGAGGGCTATCTGAAAACGGCTGTGGCGCTGAAGTTGCCTGTGAATGTGGAGTTGGTGGCATGTGAAACCCGCATGTGGAGCATTCGTTTGTGTGGGATGCTCACCAAGCTTCATTGCAGTCCTAGGCACTCAAAGGGCACTAAGCATAGAGTGTGAAAACTGAGTTTCCTTGAGAGCTGCTTGGAAGCCTGATGGTGTGTGAAGTTAGTGAGCCAAATGGAGTTGTTCTCCCACAAGAACCACTCGGCTGATCCTTCTTCAATATGCCCTTCACCAACATGCAGTCTTTCCTTGACTGAATTAGCTCTCACACCAATATTTGCGTCTAGAGCCTTTGCATTGAAGGCTATCTGGAAACGGCTGTGGCGCTGAAGTTGCCTGTGAATGTGGAGTTGGTGGCATGTGAAACCCGCATGTGGAGCATTCGTTTGTGTGGGATGCTCACCAAGCTTCATTTCAGTCCTAGGCACTCCAAGGGCACTAAGCATAGAGTGTGAAAACTGAGTTTCCTTGAGAGCTGCTTGGAAGCCTGATGGTGTGTGAAGTTATTGAGCCAAATGGAGTTGTTCTCCCACAAGAACCTCTGGCTGATCCTTCTTCAATATGCCCTTCACCAACATGCAGTGTTTCCTTGATTGAATTAGCTCTCACACCAATATTTGCGTCTAGAGCCTTTGCATTGAGGGCTATCTGAAAACGGCTGTGGCGCTGCAGTTGCCTGTGAATGTGGAGTTGGTGGCATGTGAAACCCGCATGTGGAGCATTCGTTTGTGTGGGATGCTCACCAAGCTTCATTTCAGTCCTAGGCACTCCAAGGGCACTAAGCATAGAGTGTGAAAACTGAGTTTCCTTGAGAGCTGCTTGGAAGCCTGATGGTGTGTGAAGTTAGTGAGCCAAATGGAATTGTTCTCCCACAAGAACCACTTGGCTGATCCTTCTTCAATATGCCCTTCACCAACATGCAGTGTTTCCTTGATTGAATTAGCTCTCACACCAATATTTGCGTCTAGAGCCTTTGCATTGAGGGCTACCTGAAAACGGCTGTGGCGCTGCAGTTGCCTGTGAATGTGGAGTTGGTGGCACGTGAAACCCGCATGTGGAGCATTCGTTTGTGTGGGATGCTCTACCAGGTTCATTCCTAGAAAATGCACTCCAAGGGCACTAAGCATAGAGTGTGAAAACTGAGTGTCCTTGAGAGCTGCTTGGAAGCCTGATGGTGTGTGAAGTTAGTGAGCCAAATGGAGTTGTTCTCCCACAAGAACCACTCGGCTGATCTTTCTTCAATATGCCCTTCACCAACATGCAGTGTTTCCTTGATGGAATTAGCTCTCACACCAATATTTGGGTCTAGAGCCTTTGCATTGAGGGCTATCTGAAAACGGCTGTGGCGCTGAAGTTGCCTGTGAATGTGGAGTTGGTGGCATGTGAAACCCGCATGTGGAGCATTCGTTTGTGTGGGATGCTCACCAAGCTTCATTTCAGTCCTAGGCACTCAAAGGGCACTAAGCATAGAGTGTGAAAACTGAGTTTCCTTGAGAGCTGCTTGGAAGCCTGATGGTGTGTGAAGTTATTGAGCCAAATGGAGTTGTTCTCCCACAAGAACCTCTGGCTGATCCTTCTTCAATATGCCCTTCACCAACATGCAGTGTTTCCTTGATTGAATTAGCTCTCACACCAATATTTGCGTCTAGAGCCTTTGCATTGAGGGCTATCTGAAAACGGCTGTGGCGCTGAAGTTGCCTGTGAATGTGGAGTTGGTGGCATGTGAAACCCGCATGTGGAGCATTCGTTTGTGTGGGATGCTCACCAAGCTTCATTTCAGTCCTAGGCACTCAAAGGGCACTAAGCATAGAGTGTGAAAACTGAGTTTCCTTGAGAGCTGCTTGGAAGCCTGATGGTGTGTGAAGTTAGTGAGCCAAATGGAGTTGTTCTCCCACAAGAACCACTCGGCTGATCCTTCTTCAATATGCCCTTCACCAACATGCAGTGTTTCCTTGATTGAATTAGCTCTCACACCAATATTTGCGTCTAGAGCCTTTGCATTGATTGCTATCTGAAAACGGCTGTGGCGCTGCAGTTGCCTGTGAATGTGGAGTTGGTGGCATGTGAAACCCGCATGTGGAGCATTCGTTTGTGTGGGATGCTCACCAAGCTTCATTTCAGTCCTAGGCACTCAAAGGGCACTAAGCATAGAGTGTGAAAACTGAGTTTCCGTGAGAGCTGCTTGGAAGCCTGATGGTGTGTGAAGTTAGTGAGCCAAATGGAGTTGTTCTCCCACAAGAACCACTCGGCTGATCCTTCTTCAATATGCCCTTCACCAACATGCAGTGTTTCCTTGATTGAATTAGCTCTCACAACAATATTTGCGTCTCAAGCCTTTGCATTGAGGGCTATCTGAAAACGGCTGTGGCGCTGAAGTTGCCTGTGAATGTGGAGTTGGTGGCATGTGAAACCCGCATGTGGAGCATTCGTTTGTGTGGGATGCTCTACCAGGTTCATTCCTAGAAAATGCACTCAAAGGGCACTAAGCATAGAGTGTGAAAACTGAGTTTCCATGAGAGCTGCTTGGAAGCCTGATGGTGTGTGAAGTTAGTGAGCCAAATGGAGTTGTTCTCCCACAAGAACCACTCGGCTGATCCTTCTTCAATATGCCCTTCACCAACATGCAGTGTTTCCTTGATTGAATTAGCTCTCACACCAATATTTGCGTCTAGAGCCTTTGCATTGAGGGCTATCTGAAAATGGCTGTGGCGCTGAAGTTGCCTGTGAATGTGGAGTTGGTGGCATGTGAAACCCGCATGTGGAGCATTCGTTTGTGTGAGATGCTCTACCAATTTCTTTCCTAGATAATGCACTCAAAGGGCACTAAGCATAGAGTGTGAAAACTGAGTTTCCTTGAGAGCTGCTTGGAAGCCTGATGGTGTGTGAAGTTAGTGAGCCAAATGGAGTTGTTCTCCCACAAGAACCACTCGGCTGATCCTTCTTCAATATGCCCTTCACCAACATGCAGTGTTTCCTTGATGGAATTAGCTCTCACACCAATATTTGAGTCTAGAGCCTTTGCATTGAGGGCTATCTGAAAACGGCTGTGGCGCTGAAGTTGCCTGTGAATGTGGAGTTGGTGGCATGTGAAACCCGCATGTGGAGCATTCGTTTGTGTGGGATGCTCACCAAGCTTCATTTCAGTCCTAGGCACTCAAAGGGCACTAAGCATAGAGTGTGAAACCTGAGTTTCCTTGAGAGCTGCTTGGAAGCCTGATGGTGTGTGAAGTTAGTGAGCCAAATGGAGTTGTTCTCCCACAAGAACCACTCGGCTGATCCTTCTTCAATATGCCCTTCACCAACATGCAGTGTTTCCTTGATTGAATTAGCTCTCACACCAATATTTGGGTCTAGAGCCCTTTGCATTGAGGGCTATCTGAAAATGGCTGTGGCGCTGAAGTTGCCTGTGAATGTGGAGTTGGTGGCATGTAAAACCCGCATGTGGAGCATTCGTTTGTGTGAGATGCTCTACCAATTTCTTTCCTAGATAATGCACTCAAAGGGCACTAAGCATAGAGTGTGAAAACTGAGTTTCCTTGAGAGCTGCTTGGAAGCCTGATGGTGTGTGAAGTTAGTGAGCCAAATGGAGTTGTTCTCCCACAAGAACCACTCGGCTGATCCTTCTTCAATATGCCCTTCACCAACATGCAGTGTTTCCTTGATGGAATTAGCTCTCACACCAATATTTGAGTCTAGAGCCTTTGCATTGAGGGCTATCTGAAAACGGCTGTGGCGCTGAAGTTGCCTGTGAATGTGGAGTTGGTGGCATGTGAAACCCGCATGTGGAGCATTCGTTTGTGTGGGATGCTCACCAAGCTTCATTTCAGTCCTAGGCACTCAAAGGGCACTAAGCATAGAGTGTGAAAACTGAGTTTCCTTGAGAGCTGCTTGGAAGCCTGATGGTGTGTGAAGTTAGTGAGCCAAATGGAGTTGTTCTCCCACAAGAACCACTCGGCTGATCCTTCTTCAATATGCCCTTCACCAACATGCAGTGTTTCCTTGATTGAATTAGCTCTCACAACAATATTTGCGTCTCGAGCCTTTGCATTGAGGGCTATCTGAAAACGGCTGTGGCGCTGCAGTTTCCTGTGAATGTGGAGTTGGTCGCATGTGACTCCCGCATGTGGAGCATTCGTTTGTGTGGGATGCTCACCAAGCTTCATTTCAGTCCTAGGCACTCAAAGGGCACTAAGCATAGAGTGTGAAAACTGAGTTTCCGTGAGAGCTGCTTGGAAGCCTGATGGTGTGTGAAGTTAGTGAGCCAAATGGAGTTGTTCTCCCACAAGAACCACTCGGCTGATCCTTCTTCAATATGCCCTTCACCAACATGCAGTCTTTCCTTCATTGAATTAGCTCTCACAACAATATTTGCGTCTCGAGCCTTTGCATTGAGGGCTATCTGAAAACGGCTGTGGCGCTGAAGTTGCCTGTGAATGTGGAGTTGGTGGCATGTGAAACCCGCATGTGGAGCATTCGTTTGTGTGAGATGCTCTAACAATTTCTTTCCAAGATAATGCACTCAAAGGGCACTAAGCATAGAGTGTGAAAACTGAGTTTCCTTGAGAGCTGCTTGGAAGCCTGATGGTGTGTGAAGTTAGTGAGCCAAATGGAGTTGTTCTCCCACAAGAACCACTCGGCTGATCCTTCTTCAATATGCCCTTCACCAACATGCAGTGTTTCCTTGATTGAATTAGCTCTCACACCAATATTTGCGTCTCGAGCCTTTGCATTGAGAGCTATCTGAAAACGGCTGTGGCGCTGAAGTTGCCTGTGAATGTGGAGTTGGTGGCACGTGACTCCCGCATGTGGAGCATTCGTTTGTGTGGGATGCTCACCAAGCTTCATTTCAGTCCTAGGCACTCAAAGGGCACTAAGCATAGAGTGTGAAAACTGAGTTTCCTTGAGAGCTGCTTGGAAGCCTGATGGTGTGTGAAGTTAGTGAGCCAAATGGAGTTGTTCTCCCACAAGAACCACTCGGCTGATCCTTCTTCAATATGCCCTTCACCAACATGCAGTGTTTCCTTGATGGAATTAGCTCTCACACCAATATTTGAGTCTAGAGCCTTTGCATTGAGGGCTATCTGAAAACGGCTGTGGCGCTGAAGTTGCCTGTGAATGTGGAGTTGGTGGCATGTGAAACCCGCATGTGGAGCATTCGTTTGTGTGGGATGCTCTACCAGGTTCATTCCTAGATAATGCACTCAAAGGGCACTAAGCATAGAGTGTGAAAACTGAGTTTCCTTGAGAGCTGCTTAGAAGCCTGATGGTGTGTGAAGTTAGTGATCCAAATGGAGTTGTTCTCCCACAAGAACCACTCGGCTGATCCTTCTTCAATATGCCCTTCACCAACATGCAGTTTTTCCTTGATTGAATTAGCTCTCACACCAATATTTGGGTCTAGAGCCTTTGCATTGAGGGCTATCTGAAAACGGCTGTGGCGCTGAAGTTGCCTGTGAATGTGGAGTTGGTGGCATGTGAAACCCGCATGTGGAGCATTCGTTTGTGTGGGATGCTCTACCAGGTTCATTCCTAGATAATGCACTCAAAGGGCACTAATCATAGAGTGTGAAAACTGAGTTTCCTTGAGAGCTGCTTGGAAGCCTGATGGTGTGTGAAGTTAGTGAGCCAAATGGAGTTGTTCTCCCACAAGAACCACTCGGCTGATCCTTCTTCCATATGCCTTTCACCAACATGCAGTGTTTCCTTGATGGAATTAGCTCTCACACCAATATTTGCGTCTAGAGCCTTTGCATTGAGGGCTATCTGAAAATGGCTGTGGCACTGCAGTTGCCTGTGAATGTGAAGTTGGTGGCATGTGAAACCCGCATGTGGAGCATTCATTTGTGTGGGATGCTCTACCAGGTTCATTCCTAGATAATGCACTCAAAGGGCACTAAGCATAGAGTGTGAAAACTGAGTTTCCTTGAGAGCTGCTTGGAAGCCTGATGGTGTGTGAAGTTAGTGAGCCAAATGGAGTTGTTCTCCCACAAGAACCACTCGGCTGATCCTTCTTCAATATGCCCTTCACCAACATGCAGTGTTTCCTTGATTGAATTAGCTCTCACACCAATATTTGCGTCTCGAGCCTTTGCATTGAGGGCTATCTGAAAACGGCTGTGGCGCTGAAGTTGCCTGTGAATGTGGAGTTGGTGGCATGTGAAACCCGCATGTGGAGCATTCGTTTGTGTGGGATGCTCTAACAATTTCATTCCTAGATAATGCACTCAAAGGGCACTAAGGATAGAGTGTGAAAACTGAGTTTCCTTGAGAGCTGCTTGGAAGCCTGATGGTGTGTGAAGTTAGTGAGCCAAATGGAGTTGTTCTCCCACAAGAACCACTCGGCTGATCCTTCTTCAATATGCCCTTCACCAACATGCAGTGTTTCCTTGATTGAATTAGCTCTCACACCAATATTTGGGTCTAGAGCCTTTGCATTGAGGGCTATCTGAAAACGGCTGTGGCGCTGAAGTTGCCTGTGAATGTGGAGTTGGTGGCATGTGAAACCCGCATGTGGAGCATTCATTTGTGTGGGGTGCTCACCAAGCTTCATTTCAGTCCTAGGCACTCCAAGGGCACTAAGCATAGAGTGTGAAAACTGAGTTTCCTTGAGAGCTGCTTGGAAGCCTGATGGTGTGTGAAGTTAGTGAGCCAAATGGAGTTGTTCTCCCACAAGAACCACTCGGCTGATCCTTCTTCAATATGCCCTTCACCAACATGCAGTGTTTCCTTGATTGAGTTAGCTCTCACACCAATATTTGGGTCTAGAGCCTTTGCATTGAGGGCTATCTGAAAACGGCTGTGGCGCTGAAGTTGCCTGTGAATGTGGAGTTGGTGGCATGTGACTCCCGCATGTGGAGCATTCGTTTGTGTGGGATGCTCACCAAGCTTCATTGCAGTCCTAGGCACTCAAAGGGCACTAAGCATAGAGTGTGAAAACTGAGTTTCCTTGAGAGCTGCTTGGAAGCCTGATGGTGTGTGAAGTTAGTGAGCCAAATGGAGTTGTTCTCCCACAAGAACCACTCGGCTGATCCTTCTTCAATATGCCCTTCACCAACATGCAGTGTTTCCTTCATTGAATTAGCTCTCACACCAATATTTGCGTCTAAAGAGCCTTTGCATTGAGGGCTATCTGAAAACGGCTGTGGCGCTGAAGTTGCCTGTGAATGTGGAGTTGGTGGCATGTGAAACCCGCATGTGGAGCATACGTTTGTGTGGGATGCTCTACCAGGTTCATTCCTAGAAAATGCACTCAAAGGGCACTAAGCATAGAGTGTGAAAACTGAGTTTCCTTGAGAGCTGCTTGGAAGCCTGATGGTGTGTGAAGTTAGTGAGCCAAATGGAGTTGTTCTCCCACAAGAACCACTCGGCTGATCCTTCTTCAATATGCCCTTCACCAACATGCAGTGTTTCCTTGATTGAATTAGCTCTCACACCAATATTTGCGTCTAGAGCCTTTGCATTGAGGGCTATCTGAAAACGGCTGTGGCGCTGAAGTTGCCTGTGAATGTGGAGTTGGTGGCATGTGACTCCGCATGTGGAGCATTCGTTTGTGTGGGATGCTCACCAAGCTTCATTGCAGTCCTAGGCACTCAAAGGGCACTAAGCATAGAGTGTGAAAACTGAGTTTCCTTGAGAGCTGCTTGGAAGCCTGATGGTGTGTGAAGTTAGTGAGCCAAATGGAGTTGTTCTCCCACAAGAACCACTCGGCTGATCCTTCTTCAATATGCCCTTCACCAACATGCAGTGTTTCCTTCATTGAATTAGCTCTCACACCAATATTTGCGTCTAGAGCCTTTGCATTGAGGGCTATCTGAAAACGGCTGTGGCGCTGAAGTTGCCTGTGAATGTGGATTTGGTGGCATGTGAAACCCGCATGTGGAGCATACGTTTGTGTGGGATGCTCTACCAGGTTCATTCCTAGAAAATGCACTCAAAGGGCACTAAGCATAGAGTGTGAAAACTGAGTTTCCTTGAGAGCTGCTTGGAAGCCTGATGGTGTGTGAAGTTAGTGAGCCAAATGGAGTTGTTCTCCCAAAAGAACCACTCGGCTGATCCTTCTTCAATATGCCCTTCACCAACATGCAGTGTTTCCTTGATTGAATTAGCTCTCACACCAATATTTGCGTCTAGAGCCTTTGCATTGAGGGCTATCTGAAAACGGCTGTGGCGCTGAAGTTGCCTGTGAATGTGGAGTTGGTGGCATGTGAAACCCGCATGTGGAGCATTCGTTTGTGTGGGATGCTCACCAAGCTTCATTTCAGTCCTAGGCACTCAAAGGGCACTAAGCATAGAGTGTGAAAACTGAGTTTCCTTGAGAGCTGCTTGGAAGCCTGATGGTGTGTGAAGTTAGTGAGCCAAATGGAGTTGTTCTCCACAAGAACCACTCGGCTGATCCTTCTTCAATATGCCCTTCACCAACATGCAGTGTTTCCTTGATTGAATTAGCTCTCACACCAATATTTGCGTCTCGAGCCTTTGCATTGAGGGCTATCTGAAAACGGCTGTGGCGCTGAAGTTGCCTGTGAATGTGGAGTTGGTGGCATGTGACTCCCGCATGTGGAGCATTTGTTTGTGTGGGATGCTCACCAAGCTTCATTTCAGTCCTAGGCACTCAAAGGGCACTAAGCATAGAGTGTGAAAACTGAGTTTCCTTGAGAGCTGCTTGGAAGCCTGATGGTGTGTGAAGTTAGTGAGCCAAATGGAGTTGTTCTCCCACAAGAACCACTCGGCTGATCCTTCTTCAATATGCCCTTCACCAACATGCAGTGTTTCCTTGATGGAATTAGCTCTCACACCAATATTTGCGTCTAGAGCCTTTGCATTGAGGGCTATCTGAAAACGGCTGTGGCGCTGAAGTTGCCTGTGAATGTGGAGTTGGTGGCATGTGACTCCCGCATGTGGAGCATTCGTTTGTGTGGGATGCTCTACCAGGTTCATTCCTAGATAATGTACTCAAAGGGCACTAAGCATAGAGTGTGAAAACTGAGTTTCCTTGAGAGCTGCTTAGAAGCCTGATGGTGTGTAAAGTTAGTGAGCCAAATGGAGTTGTTCTCCCACAAGAACCACTCGGCTGATCCTTCTTCAATATGCCCTTCACCAACATGCAGTGTTTCCTTGATTGAATTAGCTCTCACACCAATATTTGCGTGTAGAGCCTTTGCATTGAGGGCTATCTGAAAACGGCTGTGGCGCTGAAGTTGCCTGTGAATGTGGAGTTGGTGGCATGTGAAACCCGCATGTGGAGCATTCGTTTGTGTGGGATGCTCTACCAGGTTCATTCCTAGATAATGCACTCCAAGGGCAATAAGCATAGAGTGTGAAAACTGAGTTTCCTTGAGAGCTGCTTGGAAGCCTGATGGTGTGTGAAGTTAGTGAGCCAAATGGAGTTGTTCTCCCACAAGAACCACTCGGCTGATCCTTCTTCAATATGCCCTTCACCAACATGCAGTGTTTCCTTGATTGAATTAGCTCTCACACCAATATTTGCGTCTCGAGCCTTTGCATTGAGGGCTATCTGAAAACGGCTGTGGCGCTGAAGTTGCCTGTGAATGTGGAGTTGGTGGCATGTGAAACCCGCATGTGGAGCATTCGTTTGTGTGGGATGCTCTACCAGGTTCATTCCTAGATAATGCACTCAAAGGGCACTAAGCATAGAGTGTGAAAACTGAGTTTTCTTGAGAGCTGCTTGGAAGCCTGATGGTGTGTGAAGTTAGTGAGCCAAATGGAGTTGTTCTCCCACAAGAACCACTCGGCTGATCCTTCTTCAAGATGCCCTTCACCAACATGCAGTGTTTCCTTGATTGAATTAGCTCTCACACCAATATTTGCGTCTAGAGCCTTTGCATTGAGGGCTATCTGAAAACGGCTGTGGCACTGCAGTTGCCTGTGAATGTGGAGTTGGTGGCATGTGAAACCCGCATGTGGAGCATTCGTTTGTGTGGGATGCTCTACCAGGTTCATTCCTAGATAATGCACTCAAAGGGCACTAAGCATAGAGTGTGAAAACTGAGTTTCCTTGAGAGCTGCTTGGAAGCCTGATGGTGTGTGAAGTTAGTGAGCCAAATGGAGTTGTTCTCCCACAAGAACCACTCGGCTGATCCTTCTTCAATATGCCCTTCACCAACATGCAGTGTTTCCTTGATGGAATTAGCTCTCACACCAATATTTGGGTCTAGAGCCTTTGCATTGAGGGCTATCTGAAAACGGCTGTGGCGCTGAAGTTGCCTGTGAATGTGGAGTTGGTGGCATGTGAAACCCGCATGTGGAGCATTGGTTTGTGTGGAATGCTCACCAAGCTTCATTTCAGTCCTAGGCACTCAAAGGGCACTAAGCATAGAGTGTGAAAACTGAGTTTCCTTGAGAGCTGCTTGGAAGCCTGATGGTGTGTGAAGTTAGTGAGCCAAATGGAGTTGTTCTCCCACAAGAACCACTCGGCTGATCCTTCTTCAATATGCCCTTCACCAACATGCAGTGTTTCCTTGATTGAATTAGCTCTCACACCAATATTTGAGTCTCGAGCCTTTGCATTGAGGGCTATCTGAAAACGGCTGTGGCGCTGCAGTTGCCTGTGAATGTGGAGTTGGTGGCATGTGAAACCCGCATGTGGAGCATTCGTTTGTGTGGGATGCTCTACCAGGTTCATTCCTAGATAATGCACTCAAAGGGCACTAAGCATAGAGTGTGAAAACTGAGTTTCCTTGAGAGCTGCTTGGAAGCCTGATGGTGTGTGAAGTTAGTGATCCAAATGGAGTTGTTCTCCCACAAGAACCACTCGGCTGATCCTTCTTTCATATGCCCTTCACCAACATGCAGTGTTTCCTTGATTGAATTAGCTCTCACACCAATATTTGCGTCTAGAGCCTTTGCATTGAGGGCTATCTGAAAACGGCTGTGGCGCTGAAGTTGCCTGTGAATGTGGAGTTGGTGGCATGTGACTCCCGCATGTGGAGCATTCGTTTGTGTGGGATGCTCACCAAGCTTCATTTCAGTCCTAGGCACTCAAAGGGCACTAAGCATAGAGTGTGAAAACTGAGTTTCCTTGAGAGCTGCTTGGAAGCCTGATGGTGTGTGAAGTTAGTGAGCCAAATGGAGTTGTTCTCCCACAAGAACCACTCGGCTGATCCTTCTTCAATATGCCCTTCACCAACATGCAGTGTTTCCTTGATTGAATTAGCTCTCACACCAATATTTGCGTCTCGAGCCTTTGCATTGAGGGCTATCTGAAAACGGCTGTGGCGCTGAAGTTGCCTGTGAATGTGGAGTTGGTGGCATGTGACTCCCGCATGTGGAGCATTTGTTTGTGTGGGATGCTCACCAAGCTTCATTTCAGTCA